>NC_089586.1:121296156-121497275 GCF_019320115.1 Miscanthus floridulus | reverse complement strand
AACAACACAAATCCTCATATGTCAAACAACGACGGCTAGCGCCTAATAATAGACTGAGCCCAAGACAAAGAGCAGGTGACAAATTAATCGAAAGCAAGACTTGATTACAGATTTACAGTTCAATACCTGATAGCCTGCAACTCACTGGATAGTCAAATTTAGGCTTGCCACCCTTATAAGGCTTCTTCACCTGTTGTCAAGTACAATAATGTCAAGCTTCCATGGAGGAATATCAATGTTGATAAATATGGAATAGATGAAGAAAAAAACATACAGATCAAGAAAATAGCATGACCCTTGAGAAGGAAGAAATGTACAATCCTCTGCTGTTGCCTTGTTACGCAAATATGAGTAAATAAATAACATAAAAGAAGGAAACCGGGCAGAAGTTTATTATGATGTAGTACACAAAGAACAAAGAGTTCATGCCAAACGCTCATGGTACATGAAACGAATTCAAACCAGTAAACACACATCAATTGAAACATTTGAACACTCATGCAAACAAATTAAACGAAGGATGCCTAAACATCAGCGTTGATGCAGTTCCATTTGTCTACTTGTTTTCCCAGTTAAAGGTGATCCAAGACAGTTGGCTATCACGTGTTTTCATGGTTAGGAACGTCCTACGGTTGAGTTTCTTCCTGCATAGGTACGTGGCTCTCAGGAACTCCTCGGTCCCCTCTGGAAAACCATCTTGTTCTAAAATCTGACGCACTTGGTCCATCTCCTGTTCCTCCTGGCTGAGTTGTTGACCACCCGATGCCATCTCTTTCACGGTGTCTGATATGTCTCTCACGCAGTCCTCCAAGCTAGCACTCTTCTTTTTCTATAGGTTGTCCACCACATGGTCCCTAGTGCGCCTTTTGGACGATTGGCCAACACTAGATCCAACTACGAACTCCTGTGACATAGCTACAGGAGTGGCTTCGGTCATCCGTGGCGGTGTCCTCTCACGGTGCCCATCGGCACTGAGCATTGTGCCCCTATCTCTGGTTTGGTGCCCGTACAGAGTGGTCAGTTCGTCAAGGAACTCTAGTGGAGCCCTAGGATCCACACCTTCCTCAGTACGGTCCTGCAGGTGAACAAGATAGTTATTTGAACAGTACATGTCATTGCACGAGTAGACCCAAAGAATAGATGAAAGGAGTTACCTCTTCCTCTTCTTGGAACAAGCTGGGATCAGTTGTGACAGCTCCAGTTTGGGGGTCACGGCTGAGGTCTGTATGGGTGATACGGTCGCGCCAGGCGAAGTAGTGTCGCCGCATGGCCGATAGCTTGTTCTGCAGCTTCTTATTGGCCAACTGAAGGCCAGTTTGTGAGGCAAATCCGTGGTACACATTTCTCCATCCTAGTTTAGTTAAGCCAAACTGGTTGAAGTTCATTTTGTTCTTCTCAGCAATGCAAAGGTCCATGAGAATTTTCGTCTCCTCATAGCCCCAATGGGCTCGGTCGCTGGACGTCTCTCCATGAGTCCTCGACATCTGTACCCAGGTGCAGTTACTATGGTGTTGTACTTATGCTAGATGTATGTGGGGCTACAGTAAAGAAATGGGCATGATGCACGAACCATATAGGCAACATAAGTAAGGATATGTGCAGGTTTTTGTTGAGTCCAGTGACCTAATTTTTGGATACAAAGATCTCTCTTGAATAATATTTTGTTGTTTATACAATTCATTTAACAGGGAATGGGATTTATAGCTGGGCTGCTGCTTCTTTATATGAGTGAGGAGGATGCATTCTGGTTTTTAAGTAGCATTGCTGAAGGGAGCTGTCCATGCACCAATGGAAGGCTTGTATTAGGTAGTCGTTATTATGTTGCGATTACATTTGGATTTCTAGTTGTTATAATTTGAGGGCTTCATAATGCTTGTTTGAGAAATTAGGTATGGAGCTCATGCCAAAATTGGGACAACACTTTGTTGAAGAAATGATGAACCCAAGCATGTATGCCAACCAATGGTTTATCACAGTTTTCACATATTCCTTCCCATTTTATCTAACTCTTAGAGTTTGGATGTGTTTCGTTATGAGGTTAGAATCTTATCCTGCCATATGTGTATTTCATGTTCAGATTGCATCTTGGTTTATTTGACTTTTGTCTAGGCAGTATTGCTTCATAAATAGTATACTCTCTTATATCTGTACAACTCCTTTCATTAGGAAACCCCACTGGTTTACATAAAGAGTTTTGACTTAAGATATACTACCTCTGTGCACGAAACATACATGCAAGATGTATGTGGGGATACAGTAAAGAAATGGGCATGATGCACAAAACATACAGGCAAGATAAGTAAGGAATAAACTAGAGTACACTTGCCTTTTCAAGCAACTTCACGCGTTTGGAACGCTGGTAGTAATGCCTGGCTTCAGGTGGCGAGCACGACGAAGAGGAGGACTGTGCCAGTGTGGACACCGTTGCACAGGAGCCATTTAAAACTTGAAGAAACCACTGAGAGGGGATCCGTGGAGGCCGAAGGCAATGGCGACGAGCTGCAAGGCGGAGCCGTTGGCGCCGATGGCGAACACCCGGATCTGCCCATGAGGCGATCAGAACCGGGCAAGGGGAAGAAGGCAGGCCGGATCTAGCGGCGGAGTGTGGGGCGGGTGTGTGCCGTTGGCGGTCATGGTGGCTGGCGTCGGGATGAGAAGACGGGGCCAGAGCAACCCCAAACCCTAGGCGCGGCGCGATGGGGATGATATTGAGTGAGGGGGGATGCCGGCGTTGGATCCGTCGGCGGCGTGGGCGGGGGTGCGTCGCTGACGGCCACCGTGGCTGGCGTCGCGAGGAGAAGACGGGATGAGAGCGGCGCAGAAACCCTAGGCGTGGCGCGATGGGGAATGGAATGAGGGAGGGTGCGCACGGGTGTGGTCCTCTGCTTGTGGGTCTGCCGAACGGCTGCGGGAGCTGGCTGATTTCGGTTTCCTGTAGCCGTAGGTGCAGCCCAGCCGACATCAGCCAACCGGGGAGCACTGAACGGGTTGTTAACTAATGCTAGATATGGCCAGATACATTTAGTTTTTGTATCTGACCAAGTTGTCTGCATAAGAATAATACAAGTGATGCTAGGCCATTTATCTATATATTAGGTCCATATATAAGCTGCACTCTTTATGTAATATAAGCTTAGATATATAAATAAAACGGCTGAGCTGCAAGCCTGCAACAAAAGTCTGATCAGACTTATATTAAGATGAATGACTCATGACGTACGGCTTAGTCTGTCAAAACATGCATGATTTCCGATATGGAAAACATCAAGTAGGAAAAAACATGTATGGATATACTCATAACGGTTATTCAGATGTATATAGACAGAGAATTGTATGTATGCAAGCATATTCGTTGGTATACTGCTGACTTGACATGGAAATGTCAATAAGTATATATAGGCACGAATAAATAGATTAGCAATCACCCCATGACGACAGACCCTAGAGACAAGTGGATCGGATGTCATTTTGATAAGGAGAGCTTGAAAAAGGTGTCAGAGCACGAGCAAATTAAACAACCTACTAGCTCGAGACTAGGACGCTGCATTTATAATTCAATGAGAACAAAACAATCATCACAATCAAATTCAAATGGTTGTTATACGTGTTAGCCCACAGAATCACCGGCTCAGATGAGTTGGTAACTCACTAGTCTTGTCGAGCACCCGCTAGTGTTGTCGAGCACTCACTAGCTAAGCCGACCACGAACAAGCGTTGTCTGACCACACACACTATGGCCAGAGGTTGAAGAAGAGGAAGAACAGAGCATGCACACATAGTACAAGCACCAGCGTTGGCCGAAGCTCTATATAGGAGATGGCAAAACTGAACTCTCTTTGTTGAGTTGTAGTGGCAAACTATATATACAACTCTATCAACTAGTCCTAGTACAACTGTCTTGCTGCAACAGTGACCAAATAACACAGAAGGACTGACTTATGTGCCTGTCCCTGCATGTGGCTATAGTCTGGCAGGGGAGCTCTTCGGCGCCTACCTCTATAGCGGCTACATTACCACAGTAGGGAGCCTTTTTGGCGTCGCCTTCCCTTGTTGTGTGTTAACACAAGGAAGCAGTAGATTATCTAACAATTCTTCCCCTAATCCTACTGTTATCCCTTGTACTCCCTCCATGCCGATCATCTCCTTCAGCTCCGTGAGTCGAAGATGTCCGAGCGGCTTGGTGAGGATGTCCGTGAGTTGCTGACCTATTTCGACGAACTCAATGACAATCTGCCCTCCATCGACACAGTCCCTCAGAAAGTGAAACTTCACGTCAATGTGTTTGCTCCGATCGTGCAGAATCGGATTCTTCGCAAGAGCAATGGCGGGCTAGTTTTCCACCATCAGTGCTGGTGGGTGAGCTTCCGCACCAGTCAGCTCGCCCAACAGTCGACACAGCCACACAACTTGGCACGCTGTTGTGGCCATCGCTATGTACTCTGCCTTGCACGTAGATAGCGCCACCACCTTCTGTTTTAGTGACAACCATGAAATTGGGGTCGACCCAAGGAAGACGAGCACTCCAGAGGTGCTCTGTCATCCGTCGATGTCCCCCGCCATGTCTGCATCACTGAACATAGTGAGCTGCAGCCTACTCCCACCGATCCTAGGAAAGATGATCCCCTGATCCACCGTCCTTGATGTAGCGCAGTAGCCGCTTCACCATAGCCTAGTGATCCTCTCTGGGATCCTCCATGAAGCGACGAACGTAGCCCATGGCAAACGCAATGTCCGGCCTCGTGTGGACTAGGTAGCGCAGACCGCCGACGATGCTCCGGTAGAGTGTAGCACCCACCTTCACCGCGGTGCTGACCTTCGTCAGCTTCAGTCGCTCCTCCATCGGAGTTACGCATGGCTTGCACTCAGCCATGCCGCTCTGCTCCAATAGCTTGGAGGCATACGCGCTCTGACCGAGCGTGGGTTCCTCCTTCTCCTGTCTCGCCTCGATGCTGAGGTAGTAGGAGAGTGCGTCGAGATCGCTCATTCGAAAATGAGCTACCATCTTGCGCTTGAAGCAGTTGATGTCCTCCGTGCACGCGCCGGTGACGATCAAGTCATCCACATACACATCGACGACAAGCTCCTCCTTCCCCCATCACCGCATGTAGAGCGCGTGCTCGGTTGCGCACCGCTGGAACCCAAGCTCACCCAGCGTGGTGTCAAGCTTGGCGTTCTATGCTCGTGGGGCCTGCCACAGCCCATAGAGCACCTTGCGCAGTCGGAGCACCCTGTGCTCCTCTCCCTTGACGGTGAAACCTGGAGGTTGCCTGATGAAGACCGTCTCCGTCAGCTCACCATTGAGGAAGGCCGATTTAACGTCCAAGTGATGGACGCGCCAATCCTTTACTGCTGCCAAGGCTAGTAGCAAACGGACAAACTCCATGCGCGCTACTGGCACAAAGACTTCCTCGAAGTCTATGCCCTCGCGCTGAATAAAGCCTCGGGCGACGAGGCACGCCTTGTGCTTGACAATGGCGTCGAGCTCATCCCGCTTGACTTTGTACACCGACTTCAGGTTGATCAGATGGCATCCTGGAGGTGGATCGACGAGATACCATGTCTTATTTTCCTCGATCGCATTCATCTCCTCTAGCATCGCCCATCGCTAGTTTTCATTGTGCTCGGCCAACGCGAACGTGGATGGTTCCTCTGCGCTGATGAGCAATAGCTCTTGGTCATTAAGCACCTAACCAGCCAGTCCTAAGGGCCCTATGTCGTCGACAATGTCGTCTAGCCTGTGGAATCGCACCTCCTCACCTTCGTGGAAGGCATCCAAGAACTCAGTGATGTCACTTGGAGGTGAGGCAAACTCGATCAGTGTTGATGGAGTTCCCGGTTCTGCCAGAGTGCTCGGCACAGCACCTGGAGTGCTTGGCACCCTGGTTGCAGTACTCGACACTACTTCTAGATAGCTCGTCACTACTCCTGCAGTGCTCGGCACCACTGTAGAAGTGCCCAGCCTCAGTCTTGGAGTAGTCGGCACCACTGCAAGACCTCTTGGGTCCGCTATGGGAGTGCTCGGCACCTGTCCTGGAGTGGTTGCCACCACTACAGAACCTCCCAGCACCACTCCTGGCATGCTCAGCATCCCTCTAGGAGTGCTCAACACTCCTCCCCTGAGTGCTTGGCATCCCTCCCGAAGTGCTCAACACCTCCCCAGGAGTGCTCGGCTCTATCGCTGGAGTGCTTGGCACTCCTCCTGGAGTGCTCGGCACCTCTTCCCTAGCATCTCCACCACCGTGGATGACCAAGTGCTCGACGACGAAAGTGCTGGTGAAGCTGCCGACTTCCCCCGTGCTCGGACTGTTCTAGTCCCAAGCCGCCTTCTCGTCGAACATGACATCGCGCGAGACAAGCACCTTGTTTCGCGTGGGTCATAGAGCCGATACGCCTTGGTACCCTCTGCATAGCCTAGGAACACCATCGGTGTGCTCCTGTCCTCCAGCTTGATGAGGATCGGCTTTGTCTTCCTAACATGGCCGATGTAGTCGAATATCCAGAGGAAGGACACGCTCGGCTTGCACCCATACCAAGCTTCAAACGGCGTCTTGCCCATCAAGGCCTTGTGAAAGGATCAAGATGTCTAAAAGGGAGGGGTGAATTGGGCTAATTCTAAAATTCTTTCAAATAATTAAACCATACGGTTAGCCCACTTCACCCCTTGTGCCTAGAAAGTGCTTCTATTGTTCTACCGCACAAAAGTTTAGCAACCTATATTCCAATCCTTCTCTAGCATGGTAATTCTATGAATGTAAAGACAATAATTGAATTGCTCAAAGTAAATGCTTAAAGGATAGAGAGAAGGAGGAACACGATGATATTTTACCGAGGTATCGGAGAGTCACCACTCCCCACTAGTCCTCGTTGGAGCACCCGCGCAAGGGTGTAGCTCCCCCTTGATCCACGCAAGGATCAAGTGCTCTCTACAGGTTGATTCTTCGACACTCCATCGCGGTGAATCACCCACAACCGCTCACAACTTGAGTTGGGTCATCCACAAGCTCCGCCGGATGATCACCAAGCTCCCAATCACCACCAAGCCATCTAGGTGATGGCGATCACCAAGAGTAATAAGCACAAACTCTCACTTGACCACGACAAGCCTAATGAGAAGGGTGGATACACACTTTGCTACTCTTGGTTTCACTAATGAGGCCTCTCTCTTGGATTCTCAAATCTCAATCACCTCACTAGGACCTTGCTCTTCTTGGCACTCTCAAGGGTGTTTCTCAGCTGTTAGAATGAGCAAAAGCGATCCCTTGAGTGAATAGAGGAAGTATTTATAACCCCTCATTCAAAACAAACCATTTTATGCCACTGTGGGGTGACTAGACGCTCCGGTCAAGTTGACCAGATGCTCCGGTCAGTTCACCCGCCTCTGTGTAGTTTAAGTTGTGATCGGACACTGACCAGCATCCGGTCAGCACTGATCGGACGCATCTGGTCATGAAAACTGCCCTCTAGAACCTTACTGATGTTGACCAGACTCTGGCACCCAGCGTCCGGTCACTTTGCTGCTCAGTGTCCGGACAGTAGCCGGAACCTAGCCAGTGTCCGATCAGCACTGACCGAACACATTCGATCAGGATTCTCCCTCTCTAGGACCTTACTGGAGTTGACCGGACTCTAGCACCCAGCGTCTAGTCACATTTCACTCAGCGTCCGATCGTATCTAGATGACTTCACCTTGATCAGATGAACTGACTGAACTCCATGCCAGCGTCCGATCACACTGGAACCAGCGTCCGGTCAGCATTTGACCCTTCATTCACTTCCAACTCATAATCATATGTAAATGAAGTTCGCTTCAATTGATCTAAGGGCTACTTAGGAGCTACCTAGTGCTAGATTTGACAAGTATGCACCACACCTAACCCACTAGACTCACCTAGGTCAAGCTACCCGTCCATACCCCCCTTAATAGTATGGCCAAAGGAAAAACAAAGTCTTAAACTACTCTAAGTGTCTCTTCAACACCAAACAACACTTAGAACTAGTCCATCCTTAACCTTGTCGTCCATCCTTTGAAAACCAAAATGATTTCCATCGTAGGGGCATGACCACCATGATTGTCCAATCAATTGTCATTAGCATGATCTAACTTAATTGCATCTGCAAAACACATGTTAGTCATAGTAATCTCATATTGTCATTAATCACCGAAACTCAACTAGGGGCCTAGATGCTTTCAATCTCCCCCTTTTTGGTGATTGATGATAGTACCACCTCGAGTATGTGAAAGAGATGAGGTTTTCAACATGCTTGGTTCATATAATCTTTTGACAATAAAAACAAAGGGGTAAGGCAAGCTTATATGACCCAAGCCAACATGATGTACTCAATAGATATGAAATAAGCATGAGTACAAGAAATAAAACTCATTTGCATCGGAGTAAAATGCGGAAGCAAAGCAAATGAGCATAACCAAGTGATATGACATATAAATAATTCAAAGTAGAGAACACACATGTCACATATCACATAAATATCACGATCATGTAGATATCACTATCACATAAATATAGTTCGATGCATAAAAGTAAACACATGAATGCATAATAGTGTATCACACATAAAAAGCCAAATATAATAGATAAACTCCCCCTAAATATATCGCTCCCCCTAAGTTTAACATACTCGATCCCTCTCCCCCTTTGTCGTCAAACACCAAAACCTAAGGGTCGGTCAGCGGGGCTACAGCGGACGAGTCAGGTGCTGATGTGCGAGGAGCGAGCTAGAACTATGTGCCATCATCATCTGATCCTGAGCTCTGAGCTGTATGACCCTCTGTAGCTGGAAGCGAAGCTAAAGTGGTTTGGGTCGAATCAGGGACTAGTGCGGCCTGTGACTCTACAGGTATGACTATAGCAGGTGGCTCTGATGACGTAACTAAAGAAGGCAGCGTCTCTGTAGTCCCAATAATAGGAGCAACTATAGAAGGACCAAGGACATATAGATATGGCAGAGTAGGCTACCCTGTCAACTCACTAAAGGTAGCACTAAGGCTCCTAGAGACTGAGGTATCTGGCACAAGCAACAAGGAAGTCTGAGCCAGTGTGAAACCCATCTGAAGAGGTGTGAACTATGGGATTAGCACTAGCGAGGAAAACCACTAGGACACCTACTCTATAGGTGAAGGAAACTATGTCGCTGGTTGTCCCTGACTCTGAAGCCCACTAGGCTGTAAAGCTAGAGTCATAGAAGTGGTGGCAGGCTGGCCGATCTGAGGTGAAGGCTGTGGTGGTGGAGCCCCAATAGTAGTAACTACATGCTACATAAATCCAAGTAACTGCTACTGCATGAGAAGTTGTTGCTGATGCATGGTCTGCTGCTGCTGTTGGATTGCTAGTTGCTGTCGCTGGAACTCGTCCTGTCTAGCCTGAAATTGTGCAAATGTAGCTGTGGTCTCCTAGGCCTAGCGAGCCTGATCCTGCCTCATCCGCTCAAGAATAGCAAGTAGAGCGAGGTCTGTCTATGATGTAGGTGGAGCTGAGCTGGAGCTACCAGCCTCATGGTCATGACATCAAGGAGGCATCTGAGGGATATCTTGATAGTCGTCATCTGAACTATCACTAGGGTCGCTCTCGACCATCCCCTCCTGCTAAGCATCTAACCGCTCCTCCTCTGTAGCTGCAATGCCCCTAATAGTCTCATCCTATTGGGCTATAGTCTTTGGCACCTCTAGATGACGGCGCGGCTAGCTAGGTGTCCTCACTACACTATGGCAGAGCATCTAAGTCATGTTGTATGTAGGGAACTCTGTAGTAGCACCACTATACTCTACTAGCATCTTAGGAGGCCTCACTATAACTGCCCTATGAATCAAGAAAGTAATCTAGTGAGCATATGGCAGCTGTCTATGTCCTCTGAATCCCTCTACAAGGGTGTCCTCCATCTCTGATAGAATAAGATCCCAAATATCAAACACAGTCTGCTGCATCAGAGAGTTCAGGAGCCATAACTAAATGCGAGTCAAGCCCTCATGATATCCCATCCTCAGGAGTAGGGTCCTCCTCATAATAGCATCAAGTAGTCTGGCTATAGGAGTAAGATCCCTAGGTGTCCTGCTCAACCCCTCGCCGAAAGGCTCAATGATGCAATGGCGGACCAAATAAGTAGGAGGCACAAGACCGCCATGAGGGCGTCTAGGAGGCGCTATCTGACCATAGCAAACCTCATGTAGCTAGACAGGTTGCTCCTAAAACCTGAGAATATCCCTGACCCTAAAGCTCATCAGCCTATAATCTCTGTCTCTGAATGCGAAGTGAACGAATCTGTGCTGCGGGTCAATCCAAAGTGTAGCATAGAACTCACGGACCCAAGATGGAACATATCTGCCTATCCGTCCGAGTAAGTCTATCAGCCCTGGCAGGTAAGATAGGTAAGGGCGAATCTGCTCTCTAGCTACTGCTATAATGGCCTCAATAGAACAAACCCTCTGAGACCTGAATGCTGCCCCACTATTAAGATATGCATGTAGTGGTGTGTAGAAGCCCTCTAATGCACGCTCATCCCTCCTAGGTGGGAACTACTCCTCAAACTGCATAAATCTGAGCTACTGCACCTACTTGGCCATGGTGGCCCTCAAATCTAGATGAGTCACTAGAGGTAGACCCTATGGTCTAGGAGGCGGACAAGAACCCCTCCATTGTGTCTCTGGCCTCGGTGTCATCTGAGTACGGGTACGACTAGAGCGGCGAAGCTATGGCTAAGATGCCAGCTCTGTCTCCTTGGCCTGCTCTCCCTCCTGAGTCTGCTCTGCTAGCTATGGCTCCTCCTGAGGCTGAGTCTCCTCCAAAGCAACATGGCATCCCTCAAGCATGATAGTCCCAAATGGACTACCATGACGACGCTCAACCTGCTCAATAGCCACCCTCTATGCTAGTGAAAGCTGATCTGCAATCTATACTCCACTCCTAGCACCTCCTCTCTCTGCATAGTCTGCGGCAACTACAACTGCTGTTGCTCTCTCTATGTCAGCATCTGCATACTTCCTCTTCTTTGTCGCCAGCTTCTTCATCGCCTTGCCTTTCACATCAGTAGGCAAGCGAGGAGGAGGCCTCGGATCCTCATCACCTGGACCACCTCTGGCATTCTTGACATGGGCCATCTGGAACAATCTACTGCCTTTGACAAGAAACAACTATCAACTATCACTTTCAAGGCTTGGCCTTGATCCGTACTCACGAGCTTGGCCCCAAGTTTACTATCAACTGCCAAAGTGACCTTAGAAACATTGACTCACTGCACGTTAGAATAGATCGGATATATGAATAATTTCAATATACATCTAGAGATACAAAACCCTAAGAAGCAAGCAATAGATACAAAATTGGAAATGAGGGCTTGCTACCTGACTAACTGGTGAATCGACGAGAAGAGGAATGAATCGGGGAACAACCAGATCAGCTAGGGTTGGCAATGCGTAGCAGATTGGTGGCACTGTTGGGGCTGGTTGCTGTAGGGGAGGTGATGTTCCAAGCGGCTAGGGCATGTGGAGCAGAGACACTGGCATGGTGGTTGCTGGCACGATGGTGGCACTGGAGCAGGGCTCGGGCATGGTGGCGTGGGAGCAAGGCGTGTGTGCGGGCACGGCGCGGGCACGTTAGTGCAACATGGTGGCGTGTAGGCACAAGGAGGCGCGGCTGTGCGGCGGCGGCTAGGACATGAGCGCAGCACGGTGAGTAATGGAGGCATGGCTAGGGATTTGGCAATGTCAGCACAGGTTGGTACATGTTGGGTCATGGCGCGGCGCTGAGTTTATATGGGGTCCCCCGATGGAATAGATAAGGAAACGGAACAGAGTTGGAATCCCACACAATTTCTACTGACTAGACGCTCCGGTGGCAACGACCGAACGCTGCCACCCAGAGTCCGATCAACTCTAGAGAGGTCCAAATCTCTTGGAGTCATGACCAGACGCGTCCGATCACAACTGACCGGACGCAGCCAGAGTCCGGTCGATCCTATCTTCGTCTTCTTCACTTGACCAGACGTAGGTTCACCTTCTGATCGGACGTAGGGAGAACAATGTTCCAGCGTCCGGTCACTCCTTTGTAGCAATAGTTCACCACCTATGAACTGATCGGACGTAGGGGAGCAGAGTCTAGTCCAGCGTCCGGTCACTCTTTTTCAGCAATTCTTCAAAGTTCCTTCATGCTGCCTATTCCTATTCAAGTCCCAACTTCAATAAGACCCAAGTAAACACCAATTGGGACTGACATGAGTGACCTCTCTCAAACCCTCAAAATTTTCAAAATATTTTGCTTTAGGCTATAATTATTTTTTAAAAAAAGGCAATGAAAGAGTGATTTGAAGAGAAACGACAAAACAACATTCATGCATATGTAATACTTGAAAGTAATTCTA
Source organism: Miscanthus floridulus (assembly GCF_019320115.1). Lineage (NCBI taxonomy): Eukaryota > Viridiplantae > Streptophyta > Magnoliopsida > Poales > Poaceae > Miscanthus > Miscanthus floridulus. The sequence goes on along the minus strand of NC_089586.1, from coordinate 121,484,906 downwards.
GTTGCTTGTCAAGTTTGATCCAAGGTTAAGCTTCTTCACATGCTTTTCGGCGGTTATCTTAACCATGTTAGACAAGCCCTAAGTGCATTACCACAAAGTAAACTTGTTGTATATTACAATGCAATGCAAGGGACAACACAAGCTCATTTTCTAGTGAAGTTGCTAAAGTCAAGCACATTGAGCTCATTCCTCAACTGACAAAATGTTGCCTTATCTAGCGGTTTAGTGAAGATATCCACCAATTGATCCTTAGTCCTTACACCTTCTAGTGAAATATCATTCTTAGCAACATGATCTCTAAGAAAGTGATGGTGGATATCTATGTGCTTGGTGCGAGAGTATTGAACCGGATTATTAGCAAGTATTACCGCACTCTCATTGTCACACAAAAGTGGTACATTTTCTAGAACTACACCATAGTCTAGCAAAGTTTGTTTCATGTAAAGTATTTGTGCACAACAAGGACCCATGGCAATGTATTCCGCTTCGGCGGTGGACAAAGCCACACTATTTTGCTTCTTAGAGGACCAAGACATAAGTGTCTACCATGCAAATGGCACCCTCTGGATGTGTTTTTTCTATCAACTTTGCAACCGGCATAATCTGAATCAGAATAGCCAACTAATTCAAATCTAGCTCCTTTGGGATACCAAAGGCCAATGCTTGGTGTGTACTTAAGGTACCTAAGGATTCTTTTAATGACAATCAAATGAGTTTCCTTAGAATTAGCTTGAAATCTAGCACACATACACACACTAAACATGATGTCGGGCCTAGATGTGGTTAAATATAACAAGCTACTAATCATAAAGCGGTAGAGAGTTTGATCAACCGTGTTACCTCCCTCATTTAGGTCGAGATGTCTATTAGTTGGCATTGGTGTCTTGATTTACTTACATTCATCCATTTTAAATCTCTTAAGAAGATCATTAGTATATTTCTCTTGAGAGATGAAAATCTCTTCTCTCATTTGCTTCACTTGAAAACCAAGAAAGAATGTAAGCTCTCCAATCATTGACATCTCGAACTCCTTCGACATCAATTCACCAAACTTTTTGCAAGAATCTTCATTTGATGATTCAAAGATAATATCATCAACATACACTTGACAAATGAAGATATATTCATCAAGCTTCTTGGTGAATAGTGTAGTGTCGACCTTCTCAATGGTGAAGCCCTTCTCAATGAGGAAATCCTGAAGACGCTCATACCAAGCTCTTGGGGCTTGCTTAGCCCATATAGTGCCTTGGACAACCTATAAACATGATTAGGATATCTAGGGTTTTCAAACCCAGGAGATTGATCAACATATACTAGTTCATTAATAAAGCCATTCAAAATGCACTTTTCACATCCATTTGATATAGTTTCATTTCATGATGTGATGCATATGCAAAGAGGATACGAATGGCGTCTAGTCTTGCAATCGGTGCAAAGGTCTCTCCAAAATCGAACCCTTCAACTTGAGAGAACCCCTTTGTAACTAGTCTTGCCTTGTTTCTCACAACAACGCTTTGATCATCTTGCTTGTTGTGGAACACCCACTTTGTTCCAATGACTCTTGCACCTTGTGGTCGCTCTTCAAGAGTCCAAACTTCATTGCGGGTGAAGTTGTTCAACTCTTCATGCATGGAATTTATCCAATCTGGATCTTGAAGAGCTTCTTCTACCTTAGTAGGCTCAAAGCAAGAGACAAAAAAGTGATGTTCAATAAATGAAGCAAGCTTTTGAGAGCTAATCATTACTCCCTTTGATGGACTCCCTATGATGAGATCTTGTGGATGAGCTTATAGTAGAGGTAAATTTCTTCTATCAACCATTTGAGGGGGAGGTTGTGGAGCATCAACATCATGTGCTTGTGTCACCATTTGCTCATGGGAGACATAAGTGTCTTCATTTTCTACTCTCCCATATTTATCACCTTCTTGTGACACATTTGATAAAGAAGGTGAATTAATCACTTGCACATTATCTTCATCATTATTAGGCTTGATGTCACCAACCAGAATGTTCTTCATAGCCTCCCTCAATGGTTCATCACCTACATCATCAAGATTCTCATATGCTCCTTAGGAGCTGTTAGATTCATCAAATTCCACATTATATATTTCTTCAACCAAGCCAGTGGCATGATTAAATACTCTGTATGCTTTGGACTTTGATGAGTAACCAACAAGAAAACCAATATCACAATGTCTTTAAAACTTCCCTAGGTGTTGCCGCTTCTTGTAGATGTAGCATTTGCAACCAAACACCCTAAAGGAGAAGATGTCTGGCTTCTTCCCATTGAGCAACTCATAAGGTGTCTTGCCAAGAAACTTTTGAAAGAATAGACGGTTGGATGCATAACATGCGGTGTTGATAGCTTCCACCCATAGAGCTTCGGGAGTCTTATACTCATCAAGCATTGTTCTTGCTAGTGTGATCAATGTCCGGTTCTTTCTCTCAACTACACCATTTTGTTGAGGAGTATATGTTGCGGAGACCTCATGCTTGATCCCAACTTCATCATAATAGGCTTCAATGTTTATGTTGTTAAATTCTTTCCCATTGTCGCTTCTAATCTTCTTGAGCTTCTGTTTACACCAGAATTTGGAAGAAGAGTTGTAGGGATTTGGAAGCTCCCGAAAATCATGTCATCAAGGAATCAACAGCGAGGAGATCGGAGCTAGTTAATTCGGATGCACCAAAATCGACTTTCTTCAGATAGCGCCGGCAGATAACGATAGAGGTTACGATCGGTGTTGGGGAGAGATATGCTGGACTCTACAAAAAAGGGAAAGATTAGAGTCCAAGTTATCTTAAATTAGGAATATTTTCATTATACTAAATATTGTATTGAGTCATACTCGAGTAAGGTTCGTTTTAGGCTCCGGGTATAAATACCAAACCCCGGCTATTTTAAATCATCAACCAATCAAATACAAAGTTAATTACTTTTTTCGGCTCCGGCCACCCCTTAGGAGTAGGAGTAGAGTAGATCTCGGCGAGTTCTTTAGCAAGTACGGCTGCATCGATCCGATCGACCTCCACTGCTTGTTTGTAAGTACTATCATGGTTTATACCTCTATTCGTATGGCTGCATCGATCCGATCGACCCCCACTGCGACTCTGGTATAAGCTAGTTATCGACTCTTGTCTAATTCAAGTATGGCTTGTGTGATTCTACCTCACACCCCACTACTTGAATTAGATCAAGGTCAAGTTATCGGCTCTACCTTAGCATGGCAGTCTTTGGTAGATTCATTAAGTTATCGATATTGCTTATTGCTTTCATTGTTTATCTAATTACAGCAATATCATTCTGCCCGATTGAGATTGATCTAGATTGGCCTTACATCTTGTTTAACTCATCGTTTGCTAATTTAAAACTGATCTAATCTACATCTTAAGCGATGAGTTATGTTTTTATTGGCTATTTTGCATCAATCTTAATCGTGCATAGCCTGTGGTTAAGGCATACCCGATCTTGAGTAGATCTATTAGCTAATGAAAACCATTCCATGGCCCGTCATCATGGCCTGTGGGATTTTGCCTTTCACCCCACTGTTGGCACCGTGGAGCGGGGGTCATTAGTTGGTAGACTCGTTCCTGAGAAGGCATGACCTTAACTGTGCGCTATGCCTGAATCGGCTGTTTAGCTGATATCGAATGCTTTCACGAACAGTTCGCATTACGAGATTGTTGAAGTAGAGATAAGTTGAAAGATATGTTAGCCCCATGATCTTGTTATTGTATTATAGCCTACATGATTCTGCCTCATGCCCCACTGATATTAGTAATGAGTTAGGGTCATCGAGTCTATTGTTGTTTCTATGGCCTGCATGATTCTGCCTCATGCCCCACTAGTCATGACGATAGATGAGATCTAATATGTTCATTAGATTTATCTTTATTAAATGGTTAAGTGATGTTGAATTGTTTCTTTATATAAAAAGGAGTTCGGTTACTTATAATCATTGGCTCAGTACAAACCGATCACCGTTGATACCTTATTGCCATTGATTAATATTTGCTTAAATAACATTTATCTTGAATGATAACTGATTCTTCTTATACAACCCCATGAGCTTTAACTGATTTATTCTTGTAAATATGCTGGGATTGACTATTTAGTCGATCTCCTCTCATATCGGCTCTCAGAGCCACACATTCGAGACTGTCTGGCAACACCGGCATATTCCGCCCTTAATTACTGATGAGCTTTCTCTCCTTGTCAATTGCAGGGTCAAATTGACTGGCACGTCTCGGGAGGATTGTGTAGGATCGACCACCCTTGCGCTAAACCTAGGAGGATCTACTCCATCGAGTGGACCCTTCCGGCTTGCTGCGTGTGTCCTCGGCACAGAGACGAAAATTTTGTGTCGACAGCTTCACTTCGAACTCATTTTGTGCTCTCTTGGCAAACTTCTTAAAGCATGATGTAACTTTGGATTTGTCATGAAGGAAGAACACCCATGTGTATCTTGAGTAGTCATCAACAATCACAAGAAAATAAAGATTTCCTCACAAACTCTTGTATGTTGTTGGTCCAAATAAGTCCATATGAAGGAGCTCTAGCACTCTTGTGGTTGACATGAAAGCTTTTGTAGGATGAGTGTTTGCAACTTGTTTGCTGGCTTGACATGCACTATAAAGCTTATCCTTCTCAAACTTCACATCCTTCAACCCTCTCACCAAATCATTCTTCATTAGCTTCTTGAGTGATCTCATCACAATATGAGGAAGTCTTCTATGCCATAGCCACCCAAGTGTTGTTTTGGTGAATAGGCAAGTCTTCAAATTAGCATCTTCGGAGGTGAAGTCCACTAGATATAGGTTGTTGTATCTAAATCCCTTGAATATCACTTGATCGTTATCTTTCTTGGATACAACCACTTCCTTCTTGATAAATAGGCATTGAAAGCCAAGATCACATAATTGTCCAACGGATAGCAAGTTGAAGCTCAATGAAGCAACATATAGCAAATTTGAGATTTAATGATCATTTGATATTGCCACTTTGTCTAATCCTTTAACCTCACCCTTTGAATTATCTCCAAATGTGATTCTTTCTTGTCCATCTACTTCTTCATCTAGTGAGGTGAACATACAAGGATCACTGGTCATATGTTGTGTGCAATAACAATCAATTATCCAATGACTTCCACTGGTCTTGTAGTTCACCTACACACAAGAGATCAAGCTTTAGGAACCCAGACTTATTGAGGGCCCTTGACTTTCTCAACAAGTGACTTTGCTACCCAAATTTTCTTAGGCCTATTCTTGTTGGGAGGTCCTAAGAACATAACTTTCATCTTTCCACTAGATTCCTTTCTAAGGATGTAATGAGCATTGAAAGCAAAGGGTCTAGCATGCTTGGGCAAGGGTTGTGGTGGTGGAGTTTGACACTCATGGGCAAAGTGACCTTCTTGTCCACACTCAAAACACCTCTTTGGCTTTGGCTTTGACTTGTGTTGTTGTTGTTGAGCTTAAGCCTTCTTCTCTTGGTTTGCCAAATACCCAATGCCACTTCTATCCATCTTCATGATGGTGTTCATTAGTAGCTCACTTTGAAGATGCTTGCCTCTTGTGAACTTGCTCAATCCATCTTGAGATGCTCTTTCTCCAACTTGAGCTACTTGTTCTCTTCTTTGAGTGCATCATTATTTTTCTCTTCCTTGAGTTTCTTGTTCTCTTCTTTGAGCTTCTTATTCTCAAGAATCAAATCATCATCATGATCAAGAGTTTCTAGCACTATAGTGTTGGTGGTTCTGAGCTCTTCAAGATCTTTCTTGAGCTTTTCATTATCATGCTTGAGCTTGATATACTCATCATAGTTGTTGGTTTCCACCACTTGCTTGCCTTTGCTACTAGATCCTTGCTCAATGCTCTCAACAATTAAATCATCACATGATGTAGCTATATCAATCTTAACAACATCGTTAGTAGCTTCATGTGGCTTATTGGATAAAAATTCTTGAGCAATAACAAGATTATCATGATTTATTTTGAGAGTTGTATATTCTTCTTTTAGCATATTGTGGCTAGTGATGAGCTCTTTATGCATCTCCTCAAGTTTATCATGTTTATCATTAAGCTCTTTCTTAGAAGATTTGAGCTCCTTGAGTTTGGATGACATAGCTTCATTTGCTTCTCTAAGCTCAACACTAGCCTTTTTGGCTATATCACATTGAGCTAAAAGAGAATCATTCTTAGCTTCTAGCTTGTCATTATTAGCTCTAGTATTTCTAATGATCTTAGTATATTGATTTAGCAATTTAACAAGATCATCATATGAAGGTGATTCATATTCATCATCATCACTATCACTATCACTATCATAATTATTAGCATGATCATCACCACTACTATCATCATCATTTGATACCTTTCGTTCACCCTTGGCCATAAGGCATAGGTGTGTAGAGGATGATGGCAGTGGTGTCGGTGAAGATAATGAAGAGTTAATCACAATTGCGGCCACCTTCTCATTTTCACTATCATCATCGAATGAGCAACTTGATGAATCAATGTTCGTGAGCCAATCACCAACGATGTATGCCATCCCATTTTTCTTCTTCTTGTGGAAGTCCTTCTTCTTGACATCCTCCTTCTTGTATGACTTGTTTTTCTTCTTCTCATCTTCATCTTCATTACTTGAGTCATCTTTCTTGCCCTTGTACTTGTTCTTGTACTTGTCTTTTTTGGGCTTGGTGCATTGATGTGCTAGATGACCAAGTTCTCCACAATTGTAGAAATCCATCTTGGAGATTGGCTTCCTTCTTGTGCTAGTGAAGAACTTCTTTTTCTTCCCATCAAACTTGATGCCACTCTTGTTGAGCTTCTTTAGCATCTTGGCGATTCTTCTCACCATGAGAGCAAGACTTGCATCATCAACTTCATCATGACTTAAGCTCTCATACTCAATTCTTGCTTTGCCCTTCTCTTGGCTAGCCTCGAATGCTAAGTCTTTGTCTTTCTTCTTGGTAGAGGATGAGCCATCTTGTGGTGTGATGTGTATGTACATCTCATGAGCATTGATCTTTCCCAAGATTTGAGTCATTGTAGCGGTGGAAAGATCACCTTGATGAAGCACAGTCACAATATGCCCATATTTATCAATGGGGAGGACACTCAAGATTTTTCTTATGACATTAGAGGGTTGCATTTGAGCAAGTCCAAGCCCATTGACTTCCTCTACAAGAACATTCAAGCGTGAGTACATTTCATTAGCACTCTCTTTAGGTAGCATCTCAAAAGAATTAAGCTTTTTCATAACGAAATGATAGCGTTCCTCATGCTCACTCTTAGTTCCCTCATGGAGCGCACAAATGTCTAACCATAGTGCATGAGCATCCTTGTGGTTCCTCACCCGGTTAAACACATCTTTGCAAAGGCCTCTAAAGATGGTGTTTCTAGTCTTTGCATTCCATTTCTCGTAGCTTACTTCATCGGCTTGAAGGTGCATGGGATCCCAAGGTTTTGGGAATCCTTGTGAGACGGCTCTAAGTATTCCAACATCTAGAGCTTCTAAATACGCCTCCATGCGGAATTTCCAATAAGGAAAATCACCCCCCTTAAAGATAGGAGGAGGTCCATCCCCATGAGATATCTTTCTCTAGGTGGTTAAGCCTAAATATGTGAGCACGAGGCTCTGATACCAATTGAAAGGATCAAGATACCCAAGAGGGGGGTGAATTGGGTTAATTCTAAAATTCTTTGCAATAATTAAACCCTACGGTTAGCCCACTTCACCCCTTGCATCTAGAAAGTGTTTCTATTGTTCTACCACACAAAAGTTTAGCAACCTATGTTCCAATCCTACTCTAGCATGGCAATTCTATGAATGTAAAGACAAGAATTGAATTGCTCAAAGTAAATGTTTAAAGTAAAGAGAGAAGGAGGAACACGACAATGTTTTGTCGAGGTATCGGAGAGTCATCACTCCCCACTAGTCCTCGTTGGAGCACCCATGCAAGGGTGTAGCTCCTTCTTGATCCACACAAGGATCAAGTGCTCTCTATGGGTTGATTCTTCGATACTCCGTCGCGGTGAATCACCCACAACCGCTCACAACTTGAGTTGGGTCATCCACAAGCTTCGCCGGATGATCACCAAGCTCCCAATCTCCACTAAGTCATCCAGGTGATGGCGATCATCAAGAGTAACAAGCACGAACTCTCACTTGACAACAACAAGCCTAATGAGAAGGGTGGATGCACACTTTGCTACTCTTGCTTTCACTAATGAGGCCTCTCTCTTGGATTCTCAAATCTCAATCACCTCACTAGGACCTTGCTCTTCTTGGCACTCTCAAGGATGTTTCTCAGCTGTTGGAATGAGCAAAAGTGATCCCTTGAGTGAATAGAGGAAGTATTTATAACCCCTCATTCAAAACGAACCGTTATGTGCCACTACAGGGTGACTAGACGCTCCGGTCAGTTCACTCGCCTCTGTGCAGTTTAAGTTATGGTCGAACACTGACCAGCGTTCGGTTAGCACTGATCGGACGCGTCTGGTCATGAAAACTGCCCTCTAGAACCTTACTAATGTTGACCAGACTCTGGCACCTAGCTTCAGATCACTGTCGATGCGGGACCCACGGGATACCCCGCAAGGAAGGGAGAAGATCTAGTCTAACAAGGATTCTTCTCATGTAATCTTAGTAGTAGTATTATTCTGTAATCCTACTAGGAACTCTCATTATAAACCGACTAGGATTCTAGCCTCCTGACTATATAAAGGAGGGTAGGGTTCTTAGAGACGGGACTTTGATAACACAATGGAACACTTCATAATCAATCCAACGCAAAGGCTAACGTCGACTGGACGTAGGGCTATTACTCGATCAAAGATCAAGGGTCCGAACCAGGATAAATCGACTGTCTTTTGCGTTAACCGTCGAGTTCTGCATACGCTGAAGCCCGAACATACTGCCCCGGGTACCCTCGTGGTAGGCTATTGGTGGTAAAACATAGATAGCTAGCGTGCCAGGTAGGGGCTTTCGGCGACTTTGCATCCGAGAGCTCAACGGACCTCGACAACATGATCTTCTCGACGGGATCAACCTTCATCTTTGGTTCATGGATCTATGAGGTAGGTGACAATGGCAAGCTCCAAAGCCATCTCCTCTAAAATTTGGATCACCATGAAGACCATTCTATTTCAGCGACTATGACATATCAACTTGCTGGAAGATTCGCGCAGCTCGCGATGTCCGATCCAACTCAGATTTCGTGACTTGGCGCATCCAACTCAAACTCAGGTTCCACATCCGAAATGGAGTCTTACCTGAGTTCTTCTGAGAAACCAAGTTCTTTTCCGATGGGGCTTAAGAACGTGGCCTTAGCCTATCAAGAATACAACTCGAAGTACACTCAGAGTCTTTTCAAGAAGTTGGGTCCTTTTCCGTTCGGACTCCACAATATGGCAATGTCTTATCAAGCACGGCCTGAAGGATTCCTCGATCCGGTGCTTAGAATGCCACTAAAAGGAGCCCAGAAAGGTCTCATGTTAACTATAACATCTCAAGACTACATCGTCCACTGGCTAGGTTCCGTTCCTAAGGATAGCGGCACCCAACTAGTCGATAATACGACAACAACAATTCTACCCTACCAAGAAGGAGACTCAATCTATGACCTTGAAGCCTCTACTAAAGTTATCAACTACTCCGACAGTGCGGAAACCGGTGCCAATAGTAGAGCAATTCACGCACGAGAAGTATTCATGATTCGCCATCCTCGATCACCATTGGTCCCCCCAGAAGTGCCTGATGTCAGGTCATTGGATGAATCTGAGTCCAACATATCACCCTTTACCTAGGGGCATGATGGTGAGACCAAGAGTCAGAGGCAAGCCAGAGAGAGAAAGAACAAATTGAAATAAGGACGTCAACACCGTGCTAGGCAGCGCAAGGAAGCTTGGATCAGATATGAGTCAGATCTAGTCGAGTACAATAGAAGAAAATCAGAGCGAGAGGTCGAAGAAGGACGAGTGGCGAATACACCCTACGATAAGATCCGAGAAGCACTAGAAGAACTCAGAGCGACTTCACATCCTAGTTTAAAATAAGAACAGCTCCGGGATTTTCTCCAATCAACAGTCCTAAGGACGCACGACGGAAGGACCTGCTCAAGACTGCCTGCTAGGTCAACATCTCATGAGCAGGAAGATCAAAATCAAAGGAAGTCTGCTTTTGAGAGACTTGGATCAAGTGGAAGTCACAATAGAGAAAGTAGAAGAAACCATAGTCAAAACGACCGAGTCGAACAACCAAGAAAGGTCAGAAGCGAAGCACCTACTCGGATGGCCACACAAAACTACTCTCACCAAGACAATAGTTGGCAAGAGGGGGGTGCTGAATCAGAATACACAGAAGCCATAATGCACGATAGATTCCCCTGTTTTGCAAACAGACTTGCTTCAATACGACTGCCTCACAAGTTCAAGCCATCCAACCACTCCAAGTATGATGGCAAGACCGAACCAAGGCAGTGGCTCAGGATTTACTCGCAATCAATTGAATTGGTCAGAGGAGATGATGATATCAAGACCTTGTTCTTTCCCATGGCTCTAGAAACCATGCCCCTTCAATGGTTTGACAAATTGAATCTAGAATCAATCAGAAATTGGGAGGACTTGCAAAGAGTTTTTTGTACAAATTTCGCGGGAATCATTACACACCCCATCACCCACGCAAAATTAAAAGGAGACAAGCAAAAAGGGGGCGAAAGTCTCAGAGATTACTATCGATGATTTGGTAAACTATGTGCTCAAGTACATGACATCACTGAGCGAGAAGTAATTGAAGCTTTCTCTCATGGAATTATGGCTAGGTGGCAATTTTAGGACTTCTGCAAAGAAAACCCGAGAAACAATGAAGAATTCAGATGCATAGTAGAAAAGATGATTATAGCAGAGGAGACGACACGAGAAAGGTTCCCAGACAGAAACAACCGAGACAACCCAGACAAGCAAAATCATCAAAACAACAGACATCAGGAAAGAAAATGTGGACTAGACAACACTGTAGCGGTGACTGACAAATCAAGGAAGTTTTCCAAGCCCAGAAGGTATGACAACATTGAAAACATGTGTTGCATCTTGCACCCCAAAGGAAATCACACCATCGAAGATTACTACACCTTCAAAGATCGATACACAAGAAAAGATAGTAAGGAGAATACCAAAGAAGGCAATCAGAAAAAAGAAGAAGACAACCACGATGATAAGGGATTCCAAAAATCTAGGGGACAGTAGTAGTAATCTTTGCCATGGTTCCAGATTCCAGAAGCAAACATCAAGAAAAGCTAGCACTACGAACCATTATGGCAGCAGAACCGGCTACTCCAAGATATCTCAACTGGTCACAGTACCCAATTCAATTTTCAAGAGAAGACCAATGGACTAGCATAGGAAACGCATGCCATTATCCACTAGTTCTAGATCCAACTATTGCCAGTATGACTGTCACAAAAGTACTAATCGATGGGGGAGCCAGACTCAACATCATTTTTTCAGAAACTCTAAGGAAGATGGGACTACAACTCGCCGGGATGATTACACCAACGAGCACCCCTTTTTATGGCATAGTACCCGGCAAGGCAGCGATGCCACTTGGACAAATCACTCTACCGGTTACTTTTGGGACTCCCTCAAACTATCGTATAGAGTTCAAGTTTGAAGTTGCAGACTTCGATTCATCATATCACGCAATCCTCGGGCGCCCAACACTAGCAAAATTCATGGCGATACCGCATTATCTGATGTACTTTGATGGATCACTCAAGCTAGGCGGAGCCGGTGTAGGCATTCTCCTCATTTCTCCAGACAGAAAACAACTCAAGTATGTCCTTCAGATATTATGGCAAGCTACAAATAATGAAGCAGAGTATGAAGCCCTCATCCATGGGCTACGAGTGGCAATTACCATCGGAATCAAGTGTTTACTCATATACAGCGATTCGGCAGTAGTCATTAATCAAGTCAATAAAGATTGGGACTGCACCAAAGAAAATATGGGCGCTTACTGTGCTGAAATACGAAAGCTTGAAAAACATTTTCAAGGATTAAAAATTCTACATGTCCTGCGCGATTCTAATATTGCGGCAGACGTCCTCGCCAAGCTTGGATCGGACAGGGCGAAGGTTCCACCCGGTGTATTCATAGAGGAGTTATCAGCTCCCTCTATCAAACAACCCGGTGAGATAACCCCTGAAATCTTAGCTAAAAGCAACCAGATTTTGGTAATCACCACTTCATGGACCCAAGTTTTTATTGATTACATCAATGAGAATAAGTTGCCAGCGGATAAAGAGGAAGCTACCCGAGTTATTCGCAGAAGCAAGAACTACGTCCTAGTAGGGGACAAGCTCTATAGAAGAGCCACGTCATCAGGAGTACTCCTAAAATGTGTCTCATTTGAAGAGGGCAAAGAGATCCTAGACGAAATACACTCAGGTTACTATGGAAATCATGCCGCCTCAAGAACACTGGTCAGCAAGGCATTCCACACCAGGTTCTACTAGCCATCTGCTTTGAAAGACGCAGAAGAACTTGTCAGAAAATGCAAAGGTTGTCAAATGTTCACAAGACAAGCTCATGTGCCAGCACACAATCTCATATGCATCCCACCCGCTTGGCCCTTCTCCTGCTAGGGGCTGGATCAAGTAGGACCTCTCAAGAAAGCAAAAGGCGGTTTCAAGTACATCTTCGTAGCAATTGACAAGTTCACCAAGTGGATTGAATACAAACCACTCGCAAAATACAGCGTAGCCAAAGCAGTCGAGTTCATCCAAGACATTATGCACCGCTTTGGCATGCCCAATCAAATCATCATAGATTTGGGTTCTCCCTTCACAGCCATAGAATTCCAAAGTTGGGCACAAGACTACGGCTTCAGCATAGATTACGCATCAGTCGCACATCCAAAGGCCAACGGACAGGTAAAAAGGGCTAATGGACTCATACTAGCCGGATTAAAACCAAGATTGTATGAAGAACTAGTGGACTATGGATCAAAATGGATTAAAGAATTACCCAAAGTCGTATGGGGCTACGAACTCAAATAAGTAGAGCCACCGGATACTCACCTTTCTTCCTAGTTTACGGATTAGAAGCCGTACTACCTACCGACTTGATCTGGATGTCGCCAAGGATAGAACAATATGATGAAGGAGAAGCAGAACAAACCTAAAGATTAGAACTCGACAATACAGAAGAAGTCAGAGTAAACGCTACCCTTTAATCAGTAAGATACCTCTAAGGATTAAGACGCCACTACAACAAGAATACCCAACCTCGATCACTACAAGTCGGAGACCTAGTACTAAGAAGAATACAAAAAACTGATGGATGCCATAAACTACTCAGTCCATGAGAAGGTCCTTTTATCGTCACAAAAGTCACCGGACCAGGCACATACAAGTTGATAACTGAAGACGGAAAAGAAGTCAACAATACATGGCACATCAGCCAGCTAAGAAGATTCTACGCATGAAAACAACTCAAGGAAGAATATATATACAAGCCACGAGAGATCAATGTTCATGATCAATAAAGATGGTGCTCCTCAACAACATATGTACTATTATGACTTATCAATGTTCATGATCAATAAAGATGGTTCTTTCTCGACAACATAAGTCTTATTATGGCTTTCCCCGAGTTGTTTCCAATGAGCGTACTGGCCGAAAGCAAAAGAGCTAAAAAGATGCTTGAGCCCGCCGATGAGGGTAGCTAATAAGCTAACACCCAAACCAAAAAGGAAAATGGCTGAAAATACGCCTGAGCATACCGGCCGAAAGCAAAAGAGCTGAAAAGATGCTTGAGCCCGTCGATGAGGGTAGCTAATAAGCTAACACCCGAACCAAAAAGCAAAATGGCTGAAAATACGCCTGAGCATACCGGCCGAGAGCAAAAGAGCTGAAAAATGCTTGAGCCCGCCGATGAGGGTAAGCTAACACCCGAACCAAAAGGCAAAATAGCTAAAAATACGCCTGAGCATACCAGCCGAGAGCAAAAGAGCTAAAAAAATGCTTGAGCCCGCCGATGAGGGTAGCTAATAAGCTAACACCCAAAACAAAAAGCAGAATGGCTAAAAATATGCCTGAGCATACCGGCCGAGAGCAAAAGAGCTAAAAAGATGCTTGAGCCCGCCGATGAGGGTAGCTAATAAGCTAACATCCGAGACAAAAAGCAAAATGGCTGAAAACATGCCTGAGCATACCAGCCAAGAGCAAAAGAGCTGAAAAGATGCTTGAGCCCACCGATGAGAGTAGCTAATAAGCTAACACCCAAACCAAAAAGTAAAACGACAGAAACTAAGCCTGGGCATAAATCAGAGCGATTTCAAGACAAGACCCTCTAGCTCCTTGTTCTAAAAAGCAAGAGGCTCGGGGGCTACACTACCTACTCGGTAGGACTTGAATGAACAAGATGAGGCTTCCAGAACTCAACCATGAAGTGCTCGGGGGCTTGTCGATCCTAGGATGTTTTTGCAACTAGGGAAAGGACCAGATGCTGACCACATCCTGAGTTAAGCCGAAAAGAAGAAGCTGAAGATACTTGAGATTGCCGGTCCTAAGTCTTTTTAGCACTAACAAGAACACAAAGTTTGACAAGACAACGATCTATACCGAGTTGCTTACAAGTCACAGACGAAAGCCAAACAAGCACTTGTCAAGTCAAGAAAGTCTATGAAGACAACGATCTATATATACCGAGTTGTTTACACGGCACAAACGAAAGTCAAAAAAGCACTCGACAGATCAAGAAAGTTTGTCAAAACAACGATCTACCTAAATCGGGTTGTTTACAAGACGAAGAAATACAGGCAAAGAAGACATCAACAAAAAATAAAGAATCTTTATTCAATCTTCATTCAAAAAGAAGTTTAGTGTTCTATTACAGAAGCTGGAGTACAAAAGTCGATTACATCAAGCATTGTCACCAGGAGAAGAAATATCAACGTTAAGATTATCAACAATCCTCTTGGCTAAATCTTCGACCTCAGGCTCCACCTTCTCAACAGCATCCAGATATTCTTGACTCTTGGCTTCATCAGCAACCTTGGACAGAGGAAACTCTAGAGAAAGAACCTAGACCTAGGCAAGAACATTTCTGGTACATAGTTGGGCGCACCTCTTCATGAACTCTTGGAAACGGGTCGGCACTTGGGGAATAAACTGAGCTCAAGATTGACCATCATCCGCTAAAGTCCGGAGAAGACCGGCTACTGACCGAAAGGATTTCCACAAAGCATTCCAGTTCTCAGGAGCCATCGCCAACTTGCCAGTCAAGGCTTCGACGGTTTTTTGGGCCTACACAAGATCCCTATTAGCTCCATGCCTAATCAATTGAGCAAGCACAAGTTCTTCTTTAGCTCGAGTAATTACCTCCTCGGCCCTATTGTGGTTAGTACAAACAAGTGTCTTCATCTTCTCGATACCCTCCAAGAGCTTCTGCTTTTCAACTAAGAGAGCTAGACCAGGCAACAAAAAACAAGTCAGTAGAAAGGCAAATTCGAATACAAAAGGAAACAAAAAAGAACTTGCAATACCAGTGCACTCTTTCTTCATGGCCTCCACATTTTTCAAGGCCTCCTAGGTAGCTAAATCCCTCTACTTTTCTGCCTCGACCAACCAAGCACGGAGAGCCTTCTCCTCCTTCTGATGCGTCTGACGCTCGGTCTCCAACTCAGCCCGACAGAGGTCAAGCTCTGCCTTTAGGGTACTCACCTCAGAAGACAACTTTTTCTCGGTTTCAGACGAGA
This sequence comes from Miscanthus floridulus, assembly GCF_019320115.1. Classification (NCBI taxonomy): domain Eukaryota; kingdom Viridiplantae; phylum Streptophyta; class Magnoliopsida; order Poales; family Poaceae; genus Miscanthus; species Miscanthus floridulus. Next base: position 121,469,149 of record NC_089586.1, on the reverse strand, counting down.
AAAAGAAGCCGATATGATCATGAGAAAAAGACTGAGCAAAAAGAGAGAGAGAAAAACAAGACATAAGGAAAGAAGGAAGACAAACATCCAAAGAAAGAACTTCAGAAAAACTTACCTAGAGCTTTTCCCCAAAAGAAGTCGCAAAGGTCAACAAGTTTCCCCAAGCGGCGGCCAGCTCTGACAACTGATGAGTAGCATCAAATTGATGCAACACATCATCGTCCAAACGCGGAGCACCGGTACCAAGAGAGGCAGAAGGAGAAGCCGTCGTAGGCAAAGAAGGCAAGACCAGGGCCATATCCTAGGAAGCCCTGGCTACCTCCTCAGATGGATCCACCCCCATGGCCACGGTCACCCTCGGAGTTAATAGATCCAAAGCAGCATGATCACCAGGGGGCCCCGTCTCCCTCAAAGCCACCTCACTGATCGGACTTTCTGAGTCCTTTAACTCAGTACGTGGGGGCGCACCAGAGGACTGACAAGAGAGCGGCTGAGGAGCAAGAGAAGATGAGGGTCTGCAAGATGATAAGAAAACTCAACGATAAGAATATGAGTCAGGAAAAAGAAAACAAAAGCAAAGAAGCAAATCGAGGAATCACTCACTCAGCTACCCTCTTCTTTAGAAAACCAACAGAGGACCTAAGAGGGGGAACTATAGTGGCAAAAACATCACCGCCACCCTGTGATAGGAGCGGCACAGTCGGTACTGGAGCCCCAGAAGAACTCGAACCCAATGACCGCTTACTAAAAGAGAACAAGACCAAAGTCAAAACAAAAAGAGGGGTTCAGCAATAGGAAAACAAGAAAACAACTCACCGACGAGTAACAAGGGTGGCATCATCATCCTCTTCTTCCTCACTCTCGACCAAGTCCACCATGGCACTAGCTGAAAAAGGACAAAAGTACTCGGCCAAAGATAAAAACAAACAACAAAAGGACAGAGCGTATTAATATGCTCACCTAAGAGCATGCTAGCTACAACTAGAGTACCTGGACGAGTGCTTGACTAGCGAGACTTCTTGGCAGCAGATGGAGCAGAAGAAGAACTATCCGCTCGCCCCCTCTTTCTGAAAGTACGAGGAGCTCGAGGAACTAGACGAGGAACATACTCTACATATACATCAAGGTTTGTGGAAGAAACGCCAGAAAATATTGTGGTGGTTTGAAACTTACTGGTCAAGGATGCCCCAGCAAGACTATCCCCAGCCTCCACATTTGTAGAGCAATCATCAAGTGAAATTGGATTAGCGAAATTACACCCCAATTCAAATAAAAGAGTAAAACAACAAAACAAGGAAGACTAAGCAAAAAGTAGAGACAGCAAAAGAAATACAAAAAGTATCCGCATAAGAAAAAACAACTCACGGCAGGAGGCGGGTTGTTAGCACTATACTTAAGGACAGCAAGCGGGACAATGCTTACTCCCTTTAGCATCTTCTGAAGACGCTCGAGCACCTCCTCATCAGTCAACTCAAGGGCAGGGACCATACGAGAAGGGTCCTCCGCCCCAGAGTACTCAAAATCATAATTTTCTCGCTCCTTTAGAGGTTGAACTCGGCGGCAAAGAAAACTAGAAATAATCCCGAAGCCGGTCAAACCTTGCTGTTTCAGAATACAAATCCTCTCAAGAAATGACTTGATCGCCTGGACCTTAGCCGTCGTCATAGGATTCTTTTCCCATCGGTCATTAACCAAGGGACCAGATCCAGATTGAATGGAAAGAGGGGGAATCAAATTGGTGGCATAAAACCAATCGGCACGCCAATCCCTCATAGAATCAACCAGGTCATAGTCAAAGAATTTGCTCTTAAGACCCTGGCGAAACTAAATCCCACAGCCGCCAAGAACATTGGTGTCATCGCGGCGGGGTTGTGGCTTCAGAGGAAAGAAGTAACGAAAGAGAAAAAGAGAAGGAGGAATTCTAAGGAAAGTTTCACAAAGATGAACGAAAACGAAAAGATGAAGGACAGCATTGGGAGCAAGATGGTTCGAGCTAATCCCGAAATAGTTGAGGAATCGGTGAAGAAAAGCAGAAGTAGGAAGGCAGAGTCCGGCACGGATAAAGGAGATGAAAAGAATAATCTCACCAGGACCTAGTGTAGGGACCCGATGCTCGCCTGGAGCTCTCCAATCGGCAATGTCCTTGCTCTAAATCAGACCATCGCTAACAAGCTCATGAAGCTGATCTTCAGTCGTTGTCGGACCAGGCCAAATCTTCTGAGTAGCCCTCATGGCCATAAACTCTTGATTCTCAATCACAGAAATTGATGCCTCCTCATCTACAAAGGCTGCCTGGGACTTGCTCGCTGATTTGTTCCTACCCATATACTAGCAGGGGCAATAAACAACTAGGAGGCAATGATGATTCGGACGGCGGCACTCAGATGACGGCAACAATGGCGGTGGCGGAAGTTTGAAGACTAGGGTTTCAAGGGAAAATCAGGGCAGTAAAGAAAAAGAAGAGGAAAGACCCTTAAATAGATTTTACACCAGTAAAAATGAGGCCAACCAGGCCCATTTTAACACGGCATGAGGACACAACGGTCCATTTACTGACACAGCTAAAATGACGGATGGCACAGATCCACACAACGATACAGTTCAATGGGCATATTTCAGACTTATCCATCTAGCACCATGGTGGAGTTATCATATTGCTACAAAAAGAACTCATCAACCATGAAGCAACGAAGGGTTACCTCAAAAGGAATGCAACAACCCGGTCCTTATAGAAAGAACTCGGAAATCTCATAAACAATTGGGACATCAGCAGAATAAAGAATGACAACTCATAAGACAAGATTCTTTCAATTATAAATAGTTCCAAAAATAGAAGATTACACATCTTACAAGACCCAACGAACTCGGTACTACGACAAGCAAGGTAGCAAAGAGGAACTCGGACACAGCTAGGCTCTAGAATGACTACATGTTCCAAATTGCTACTCGGTAGAACAAACCGCACTCGGCTACATTGTTTTCTTCAAAGGACGGATGTAGTGCATCCAAGGCGGAAATCAGCAGCACGGCGGGACAACATGGAGCAGAGAAGGTTGGCAGGCATATGTCTACCCAAGTCCAATGTGATGCTGGATATGGTGTTGATCTGCACCGGACAGTCTTAGGGCAGACGACGAGGATCAACCCAGAACTGCCAGATGAATGAATGTATCCCACATCACAAGACTCCCTCCGACTACCGCCACATACTTCCAAGTATAATGCTGCTGTGGGATTAGCCTACCTCTAATCCCTATCACAAGACTCCCTCCAGCTACGAACAAGATACACAAGAACTGCAAAATACGCCCAGAGGCTGCTCTACTTCACAAACTACCATATTCATGACTACGGAGATTTCAGACCACGCAGCAAAATGCTCGATGAATCAAAACAACACACAAGGAGGATATTTATAGGCCAAAGAAGCGATGCACATGGACCGGAAGTACCAACGGAACAAACCTAACAAAGGACATAGTGAAAAGATAGAATTCAATGAAAGAGGACTCAGGCGTGAAGGAGCAGTACTCAAGAACAAGCATATTTGGAAGAATATACCAACACTGTACAACTCATGAACAAACAACATTTACTATCAACCACCACCATACAACTACATCTGACAACAGTAGACTACCAGAGAACATGCTAAGAACCTATATCCAAGTTCTTTTCGGATAAAAGAAGCCAGGTATACACTCAGGGGCTACAATAGGAAAGGCTTTCAGTCATTTGAACATATACACTTGGGGGCTGCAATAGGAAAGGCTTTCAGTCATTTGAACAACTCAGATTCAAGACCCTCCAACTTTTTGTTCCAAATAGCAAGAGGCCCGAGGGCTACACTCAGTGAGTGCACTTTTTCCTTCAAAAAAAAGCACACATCACTCAGAAGACTTCTTCAAGACAGACCACTTCAAGGCCACACGACAAAAAGAACCCGGACATAGCTATATCCAAGCTCCTTTTGATAAAGAACCTGGGTATATGCTCAGGAGCCCTTTGACGAAGAATTAGAGCGATTTCAAGAGAAGATCCTCCAGCTCCTTGTGCCAAACAGCAAGAGGCTCGGGGGCTACACCCAAATAGGAGTACTTTTTTCTTCAAGGTACACACCACACGAAGATCTCACAAAGCGCTACACGGTTTCGCTCAAGAAAGCACTCGGACGACGCTTGTTCCTGCTCGACAGGACCTGAAGGAACAAGACGAGGCTTCTAGAGCTCAACCATGAAGTGCTCAGGGGCTTGTCGGTGCAGGACCCACGAGATACCCTGCATGGAAGGGAGAAGATCTAGTCTAACAAGGATTCTTCCCATGTAATCTTAGTAGTAGTATTATTCTATAATCCTACTAGGAACTCTCATTGTAAACCAACTAGGATTCTGACCTCCTGACTATATAAAGGAGGGTAGGGTTCCTAGAGATAGGACTTTGAGAACACAACAGAACACTTCACAATCAATCCAACGCAAAGGCTAACGCCGACTGGACGTAGGGCTATTACTCAATCAAAGATCGAGGGTCCAAACCAGGATAAATCGACTGTATCTTGCGTTAACCGTCGAGTTCCGCATACGCTGAAGCCCAAACATACTGCCCCGGGTACCCCCATGGCAGGCTATCGGTGGTAAAACATTGATAGTCACTTTGCTGCTCAGCGTCTAGTCAGTAGCCAAAACCTGACCAGCGTCCGGTCAGCACTGACCGGACGCGTCCGATCAGGATTCTCCCTCTCTGGGACCTTACTGGAGTTGACCAGACTCTAGCACCCAGCGTCCGGTCACATTTCACTAAGTGTTCGGTCGCATCCAAATGACTTCACCTTGATCAAATGAACTGACCGGACGTGGCGCTAGCATCCGGTCACACCAGAACTAGCATCCAGTCAATATTTGACCCTCCATTCACTTCCAACTCATAATCATATGTGAATGAAGTTCGCTCCAATTGATCTAAGGGCTACTTAGAAGCTACCTAGTGCTAGATTTGACAAGTGTGCACCACACCTAACCTACTAGACTCACCTAGGTTAAGCTACCCGTCCATACCCCCCTTAATAGTACGACCAAAGGAAAAACAAAGTTCTAAACTACTCTAAGTGTCTCTTCAACACCAAACAACACTTAGAACTAGTCCATCCTTAACCTTGTTGTCCATCCTTTGAAAACTGAAATGATTTCCATCGTAGGGGCATAACCACCATGATTGCCCAATCAATTGTCATTACCATGACCTAACTTAATTGCATCTGCAAAACACATGTTAGTCACAATAATCTCGTATTGTCATTAATCACCGAAACCCAACTAGGGGCCAAGATGCTTTCACCTTGGTCGGAGCACGGTTGAGGATGAACACCGCCGTGGTCACCGCCTCACCCCAGAACCTTGCGGGCATGCCTTTGGCCTTCATCATAGATCAAGCCATGCCAACCACCGTCTAGTTCCGCCTCTCCACCATGCCATTCTTCTGTGGCAAGTATGGCATGGTGTGGTGTCGCACCGCACCCTGATCCACACAGTACGTAGCAAACTCCACCGAAGTGAATTCACTGCCACGATCAGTCCTCAGCATGTGGAGCTTCTTGCTGCTCTCGGCCTTCGCGCGCATCTTGAACTTCTTGATTGCCACCGCCACTTCATCCTTGCTCGTTAGGAGTTGTAGCCACATGTAGCGACTGCAATCATCCACAAGCAGGAGAAAGTACCACCGACCACCTTTTGTAGCTGGCGTGATCGTCTCATAGAGGTCGCTGTGGACAAGCTCGAGAGCGTCCTTCACGCGATACTTGGCCACATTTGCAAATGGCAGCCTCCTCTACTTCCTGGCTAGGCAGCTATCACATAGCTCGCCTATGTGCTTGATGTGGGTAGCCCTTGGACCATCTTCTCTAGCCAACCAAGCACGTCGAAGCTAAGATGTCCAAACTAGGCATGCCACAACCACGGATCTTCGGTGTGCCTTGCCACCAGGCACACCGGCTGCTCTACCTTTAGGTTGAGCAGGTACAACTAGTTCTAGGACCTCTTCACATTGGCGAGAAGTCGCTGCTCTTGGTCCTTGATCCTAAGGACTCTGTCCTTGATCGGTACCTCGCTACCGCGCTCATCTAGCTGACCAATGCTGATGATGCTAGAACACAGCTACGGGATGTAATATACATCAGTTAGCACACGGTGCTCCCCATTTTGGCACTTGAAGATGATGGTGCCTTGCCCTTGGATTGCCACCCTTGAGCCATCTCCAAACTTCACCGTACCGGTAATATCATCGTCGAGCTTGGAGAAGGCTGCCTTGGAGCCCGTCATGTGGTTGCTGGCACTAGAGTCTAGATACCACCGCTGCTCCTAGTCGATGCCCACATGTCTGAGGTGGACTTGGGCATGCGGTTTGTCGAGGTTGACAGCCTTCAGGGCCTTTCCATGTCCTTCCACCATCATCGCCTATTCCTTCTCCTCAGCCTTGATGTTGTGCAGTGCATAGAATGTTGCCATCATGATAGTGGTCTCATCATCATCATCAGCTTGCGCTAGATGAGCCTTAGCCTTCTTCTCCTGCTTGTGATTTGGGCACTCTAGTGCCCAATGGCCCGTCTTCCCGCAATGCTGGTAGGCATTGGGGTCGACCTGCTTCTTCTTCTCCGAAGAAGCCTTGCCATGACACTTGCCATTGCCACCGCGGCTGGAGGAGGCTACCCTAGAGTTCCTCCGAGCAGCCCACTCCTCCTCTATTAGCAGTAGTTTGCCGTTGTCCTTCGTTGCTGTTGCCTACTCCAGGCATTCGTCCACCACCTGCAGACGGTCTATCACATCCTCGATGGTGAGGGTGGACAAGTCCAGCATCGTCTCTATAGAGAGAGCGATCTGGATGTACTTTGCTGGCATGGAGTGGAGGTACTTGGAGACCACCTCCTCTTCGTCGATGGTGATGTCGTGGCTCTTCAGCTTGCTAATGAGCATCTGTAGGTGGAGGGAGAAGTCCTCCACCATTTCACCATCCTTGAACTTAAGGTTGGCATACTCCTGCTTTAGAAGCTAGGTCATCGCCTTCTTTGCGCGGTCGGAACTGACGCGCATCGCTGCAATAGCCTCCCATGCCTCCTTAGCAGAGCTCTTCACCCCAATGGCTCCCTGTACTCCACCGATACAGCAGCATGGATAGCCTCCAATGCTAACATGTCATCTTCCTCATTATCGGTGCCCTTGTCAACAGCATTCCAGAGCCATTGGGCTCTGAGCTTGACCTTCATGGGCACCGACCACTCTCTATAGTTGGTGCGAGTTAGTGTCAACCAACTGGTGTCGCTGACCTCCCGCACCGTGCGAACAACAACCTCCGATCATGCTTGGGCAGTCACAATAGTGCCACTATTGTCGCCCATTTCCAAACCGTTCGTCATCACCAGTGGTTAGTCCAATGATGGCGCTTGTATGGCTCTGATACCACTTGTTAGCCCATAAGATCACCGGCTCAGGTGAGTTGACCACTCACCAGTCTTGCCGAGCACCCGCTAGTGTTGCCGAGCACTCACTAGCTAAGCCAACCACGAACAAGCATTGTCCGACCACATACACTATGGCTAGAGGTTGAAGAAGAGGGAGATCAGAGCATACACACACAGTACAAGCACCAGCGTTGGCCAGAGCCCTATATAGGAGATGGCAAAACTGAACTCTCTTTATTGAGCTACAGTGGCAAACTATATATACAACTCTATCCATTTAGTCCTAGTACAGCTACCCTGCTACAACAGTGACTATATAACATAGCAGGACTAACTTCTCCACCTGTCCCTTCATATGGCTACAGTCCGGCAGGTGAGCCTTTCGGCGTCTGCCTCTACAGCGGCTATAGTACCATAGCAAGGAACCTTTTTGGTGCCGCCTTCCCTTGTTGTGTGTTCACATAAGGAAGCAGTAGATGTGGCAGAACTGCCCAAAATAACACGCTTACAGAGGTGCTCGTCTTCCACCAGACACTAAGGACCCAGAAAGCAAGCTACAGTGGGCGGTATCCGTCGGGCACACCCTAAGGGAGAATCCAAAAGATCCACATTTTTCCTAAGGATCCAATAATGAGAACGAGTTACAATACTTGTCCATTTCATACATCAGAGTTTCTTAAAAGTACCTTATTACAATACCAAATGTTAGAGTACAAAATGATAAACAGCGAAATTAAAAATAAACATCTAGCAATAAGAACGAGGATCCATCTGAGCCCACCAGAAGAATTCTCCACACAACGGTGCTTCTCAAGCATCACCTGCAACAAGGGTAAATAAACTCTGAGTACACAATGTACTCGCAAGACTTATCTGACTAGTGGGAATAATTTCTCGACTCTAAGGAATATGATGAGCTTTATGGTTTGCTGGTTTTCTTTTAGCAGAAAGCGATACTAATAGTGAGTCCTTATTTATATTATTATTATTAGTCGTATTAAGTTATTATTTATCCAGTCTATATAAGCACTTGTTCTACTTTCAAGCAAGAGTTGAGCAATCAGTTCCATTTTATCACCTTTCATCTTTCGGTTCTTACTACGGTGCTAGACACGAAATAAGCCATACCAGATCGCCCAGCGATTCACGAATCAACGCCCCTAGCTAGGTACCCCAAAAACACATGCCCTACTTGTACCCCAGGCACAAGCAGGACTAACCCATCACCCTCTTGTCCTGGGTGTCCAGGTCCCCATCCAAACTTGGACTCCAAGCCCCCACTCGTGAGTCCCAGACTTAGTGCGGTGCAAGGACCTCCACCATCTCTACCTCCAATTAGTCGGTCCAAAAAGAGCTAGATCCCCAACAAGAGAGCAACGAGTCTTCCCTGTGCCCATACCCAAGTATGTGCTCAAGATAATAAATATGTGACTTGCCCATGATGCCTTATGCAACGACCGGTCCTTAATTGACATAGACAGGGAAAAAGTGTAACCGAGCTATGCCCTATTGGCCGCAGGACACAACCCCTTACACCCACCAGTACCCAAACCATATCCCTGCCTGATCGCCATTTTTCCTTTCCATCATTTATCATGAGTGATCATAATTATCACCTATTTGCGAGTAACGGCAGGTTACTCATGCTACTGAATTCCTGAGCATAGCACTACTCGATCTATACTAGTAGGACTCATGGGTAGATATATTTAGTTTCCATAAAATACCTATAACTTAAATGCACATCACATATATATATTCAGTGATCATTAAAATAGGGGTTATGCACTCGGGCTTGCCTTGGGCAGGCGACGGGTCAGTAAGGTCAGCACCTAATGGCTCTGGGGCTCCCTCCTACACGAGGATCTCCTCCTCATACTCCTCAATGACTTTGTCATACTCCTGTTCGACGATGGGCACAAATTCTACCAGCTCATGATCTAAATGCATGAAATGATGATGTAATACTTAGTAATCTAGCAACAACAGCTATTAAAATATAGTACCTCTATCTAACTACTATGCTAGTGCTACCGACCAAGGTACTAAGTTATCTATTTCTACCAATAACAAGTATGAAGTATGACATTCTTTATTATAGCAACTACAGATATCCTTACTCCTAATGCTAAGTTATGCTATATACGATAAAGCAAGGATAATAGCTACTCTACTTATCAACCAACTCTAGGGCTACAAAATTTACAGCAAGTACATAATAATCTAATGAGCCTACTGTAAAATTTTCATAGCCATATCTATCACCAATCTACCATGAAAATTCCTACAATTATTAATCCACATAATATTAAGTTTTCTAGTTTGAATTTATGAACCTACCATCGTTCCAGCTAACTGTAATCTAACTGTACTAACAAGTAGATGGTATTTTTGGGAACCTAACAAAATTGGTCTCCCTATTTTTGGGCAACTACATAATTTACTACAATTTATCAAAGTTCAGCTAGAAATTATATTGAATAACGTTTGTAATTCACTGGATAAAGGAAACATGAATTTCTACCGCGCGGCCCGCGAGCGACGGCTCGGCCCACCCCGACGTTCGGCGCGCAGACGCAGCAACCGGCGCAACCCACCTCAGCGGCGTGCGACGCGGCCCATCTCAGGCGGCCCATAGTGGAGCCGTGCGCGGCTGGCTCATTAGCGAAAAAGCCCCCGTTCTCTACCTTATTCGCACAACCCACTAGAATACTATTTCACCGAGTCACAGAGTTTGCATCTAGGACCCTACTTCTATTCGAATTTGCATTTTACGAAGTCCCTGGCTGGACTAACAGGGCCGCGGCCTCGCAGGCTAAACGCTGGTGAGCACTGACCTCTTCGGCACACACCAGCACCCCCATGAGCATCTACGTACCATGCGTGATCGATTGAGGTAACAAATGCAGGCGTGCCGTGGCGGGGTCTGGCCGCGGTAGCTCGACGCCGATGAAACCATCTACCCGAACGCCTCTACTGCTACTCGATGACCATTAGTAGCCTAAAAGTAACCACCTTGAAGCCCTAATTGAATAGCTAATGCGCCCAACTAAGCTGACCACACTAGAGGCATCAAAGCCAGTTCACCGGCGACTGCCCCCGTGCTCCGGCGAGCCTCATCCCTAATTGAGTCAACCAGCTACTCTAGAAGCGAGAGGACCTCACCAGCGATGTGACGGATGGGGTGGGTGAAGTTGCGAGGAACGGCAATGGCCTGGCCACGCACGTGAGGTAGTTCCGGTTCACATCGGCCGCGGAGAAGACGTTCTCGGCGACCTGCTGCACCGTCGATGGGACCACTGCACGGGCAAGATAGATGAGTCAAGGAGAGGCAACAACCGTGCTCGATTGAAACAAAAGAGCAAGGAGCAGTTCCCTGGGCCGAGAACTCATCTCGCCGGCCTTGGCGGACCGCCGAGGGGAAAACTCTCCCCATGACCTCACCGAAGGACGGTACCCGTCGAACTGACTCCAATCGAAAGCTAGCGACTCTATCTATTTGGGCGCACGGTGAATTGGAAAGGGATGGACGGTACACGGCCAATTTGAGGGTGATGACACTCAGCTTAGAGATGACAACGGCAGCGATGAAAGCTTAAATCGGTGCCCGACAACATACTACCGCCCCGGGCAAGTTAGGCCTGACGCTGTCCTCCCATTTGTCCTCCAAACGTGGGCAATGCGAAAGGGGACATGCTCCTAGAGTTAGGCCTTGGCGCGGCGTGGCCGGACGATGACTTTCCAGACGATGCGATGGGCAGGCGTGGCGTGTACACGCGCGCAACCGTGAAGACATGGGCCAGCGGGGCCAACCCATGCGTGCGCAGTCGCAATGTCAACAAGAACAGTGGCTGTGCAGGCAGTGCACGTGAGCGTGCTCAGGCGAGTGGCGACATCGGTTCAGACGGCCGAACACAACGACAGACGCGACAACGAGCAGTGGCGTAGGCAGACGTGATGGAGGGCAGAGCATCCAGGGCCACCGGGCCCCAGTGCGTGCGCATGTGCGCGTGTTGCGAGCCAGGCGCGCACAACGGTGATGACCCGACGACAGAGATGGCCGCACGGCCAGCGCGTTGCGACGGCGGCGGACAGAGGCGACTGGGCGCATGCGGCATGCGTGAGCTACGCCAGAGCGTGACGGCAGGAAGCCGTGGCCAGCAGCGCAGGGAGCCACGCGCGCGGACGTGGCTGCGCCGGTGCAATGGTGGCGACGCGGCCGGTGCAGCAGCGCGCGCTGGCAGGCCAGAGTAGAAGCGTCAGGCCACACAGGGGCGGTGACCGCGGCCAGCGCTGGCTTGGTTCAAAAATATGTGACTTGCATGCTTTTTAAAGCTGTTGAAAAATCCTACCCGATGGTTCAAACGCCAAACCACTTCTTCTATACTCAAGAGGGTACGTAGAGCTATCGACCTAAGCCACGACATCTCACCACTTCTTAAGCCGATCGCTCTACAAAAATTGACGAACATGGCTTCGTCGACCCATTTACAGACTTACGCGGAATGGCTAAACCTCGAACGGTTTCACGTCGAATTCCAATTCCGACCTACTTGATATACTAGCTAACGAACCTCGTCCTCGACCGCACATATTTCATCATCGCCTACGAAGTTCGGGCTACCCACTTTACTACGTTCCGCTGATGCGTTCCGTAGCATTTCCGTCCGATAAAAATTCATTTAGAATCCTAAGTGATAATACGAGACCCGAAATATAACCTTCGTTTCATGTTTCAACTGAACGTTTCAAGCTCCGAATATTGATTTATACTCTATATTACACGCATTTACACACAAGTTGATGCTCATGCAGGGTTTTTAGCAAAAACTGTACAACGTAACACCGAGGGTGTTACAGTAGATTATCTAACAATACATGCCTCTTCTTCTCTCTCAAGTCTCAATTCACAGATCAGCAGATCTCCTGCTGTTAGTTAAAAAGAAATTGTTGCCAAAGGATGCTAGACCGGTTGGTCAAATACTCCGGTTGGCATCCTCGTGGCCTGAGTTCGATCCTTCATGGGCGAATTTGTAGAGTTGGAGGTGAAAAAAATATGTTCCACGTTTCCCAAAGCACAAGTTAATAAGGCACCGGCCCACTTACAGAGTAACGGACCCCTATGTGAGGGCGGGGCACGAGGTTTGAAAGTTTTTCTCGACCTGTGTGAGAGGTCTCTACCTTAAACCGGAAATCTCGGAGGCTATTTAACCACTGCGGGTCTGAGTTTTGTACTTTAAAAGAAATTGTAATACGTGACTGCGAACATACCAGTAAAGTACTGGGTTTAGTTAGGCCAAATCTTTGGGAAAATTTCTCTCATTATAAACCCGAACAGTTAATTAAAATTTTCAGCGTAATCCGACGACGACGCTATATATAGCTTTACTAGGATCCATTGATATGATATATATGTTGAAGAACGGCGCTGTCACGATCCAGCTCAAGGACCCTGAGAACGACGTGGAAACGCCAATCAACCCACTCCGCGTGTTTTGTTTAATGATGGGCCACGGGGAGGATCGGAGGGAGCAGGCAGGAGGAACAAGTCAAGAAGGCGACGACGACGACCACCAAGACAACGACGAGGCGGCCGGGCGCGCAAGGCGCAAGCTTTTCCCTCCCCCCTCCCATGATGCTAACGTAACGTCCCCTCACGTACGTTGCGTGCATGGGGACGCATATCGCCCCGGCCCCACGCCACCACGTCGCCAAAAGCACGTGGAATTCATCGCAGCAAGTCTATTATGTGGAGACCTTCAAAAAGTTGCAGGGAAAAAAGGAACTAATTAATCTCCATGCATGGAGTTGGAACTTGGAAGCAAGCTAGGTTTAGGTGGCCGGAGAAGGATTTAGACATTGTCTTGCACTGCTGTGGACGTACATGTGGCCCGCGGAGCAGGAGGTATACTAGAACGTACAGCATAGTGCAGCAGTAGTAGATTACAGCCACTTCTTTTTTTCTTTTTTTTTTCAGATATAAAGGCTGTGCCTTTAGGCTTTAGGTGCTGCATGTCCTCAAATCCCAGTTGCAGAGTATTTTTCGCCTGATCTCCGTGCATTTGTTTGGAGCGAATCTATCGCAAGATCTGGTCCTCACACGCTGTCTGGATAGCTTGGTTGCAGTTCAGCGACCTCATTTGTCAATCTCCAGCAAGTGGATATATGTGCTGCTAGTGCTAGATATATAGGTTGCTACATTTTCTTCTTTTTTAACTATATGTGATATATTTACTCCGTCAATAAACTGCAAGTGTGTTGATTAATTTATCTTATATTTCTACTCCCTCAAAGGAGCTGCAAGATATACATGCATCACAGTGAAAAATTGTGGCACTTACATATCAGTTGAAGAAATAGGAAAAAAAAAATCAACTGGCGAACACAAGGATCATTATCCCTAAAGCCTAAACCAAAAATCTTGATGTCGGGTTTGACTTTTGTTCACCCAAACTTATGTATCCACACTCATCATTAGCTCAATCTGAGTAGTAGCCTTGTACCGTTGCATCTGCACTCTTTCTTTCCTCTGCTCTAAACATGGTTCCAAATATAATCTTCTAGAACGATGTTCAGACGATGTTCCCGTCCAGTCCCGGTTAATAATAGAACTAGCTAACTACGAAGCGCCGCGATCAGAGAATAGTACCCCACCTAACCGAGGCATTTACTTTTGGGGTTCAGGAACAAGAGTCAAATTTCTGCATACGCAATTCCAGCTGTACCTAACAGACTCTTTCATTTTGGTATATACTTCCACAATATTTTTCTTAGGTTATGTATTATCTGGCGAGATACAATGTAACCATGCATGCATAGGCGGCTTCATCACCTGCAGGTCCCATTACATGAGAAAAGAACCGGAGACTACTTGTACGGTGACATCCAGGAATAATATACATGCTGGCATGGCAAGTGGTATATCTCGTGTGATACTGTACTTTTGGTGTGCTAACAAGTACCAAGTAGTTCCAAAAAACAACATGTACAAACCTTTGAAGCAGATATATGTTACTAGTTTTCAGAACGAAAACCAACCTAATACTTGGATAATCTAAGACTCCCTATATATGTACATACAAAGAGTTGTTTGAAGTTGCCAGATGCATTTTTATCTGGAATAGCAAAGCACTTCCTGGAACCTGTGTGCTCATTTTGTTTGGATTAGTAACAGCCCCACCAAAATGTCTGCCAGGAGACTCAGGTATATCTCAAGACATAGACATGCTGAGCTGAACTAATTAATGGCAATCTAGCTTAGAAGTGATATTGCTGTAAATAATCACACACACAATAAGGAACACAACATATATGATACTAATAATGATAAAAGAAAACAGAGGTGATCCTATCTCAGCGTGTCTCTGAGATTGCTTGGCCAAGTAGCACTGTGTCTAGCAGCCTAGCAAAGCACATCCAAGACAACCAAACAAGTCAACAATAAGGATCAGGGACCCCTATATTTTAGCGTGGGCACTGGACCCTAAGACCCCTGCCCTTTTATGATGGATGTGCATGCCAGCATACTCAAATGATCAAGGGGCATATTAGTCATTTGTACTCATATAAACTATGTATAACCTGGGTTCAGGAAACAGGGATTTCCAAGTCTTTATATAGCGGAAGCTGTGTTCTGGTGACCAGCCACCCAAGGGACAGGAAGCTTCAAGGGCCAAGGGAGGCTGCAGGCAGGTTGTCTCCCTCCTTCCCACCTGCACCACCCTACCCCTGCCCCATCTCATCTTCCAATGGGAAGGTCTCCTTGCTGTGATGAGAATGGTCTCAAGAAGGGCCCCTGGACCCCTGAAGAAGACCAGAAGCTCATGGAGTACATCCAGAAGCACGGCCATGGGAGCTGGAGAGCACTGCCTAGGCTTGCCGGTATGTGACAGGAACAAACCTCCATTATTTCTCTCTGTAATGTAAAAGAGGTCGATCGCTTCCATGTGAAAATGTAGCTCATCGATCTAATTGTTCTTGCAGGGCTCAACAGGTGTGGCAAGAGCTGCAGGCTGAGATGGACCAACTACTTGAGGCCAGACATCAAGAGAGGGAAGTTCACCCAGGAGGAAGAGCAGACCATCCTCCAGCTCCACTCCGTCCTTGGCAACAAGTACTGCACTGCACCTCTTACATATGCCTGCCACCCACCACCCACTAGTTTCTTAGTCAAAAATCTCTTGCATGTCTGGCATCAAGCCGGCCATCAACTAGTCTGTTTCAATCTAATCTTCAAGAACTCATATTTGACTTGTACGTAGTGCTATACTGCTATGCTAATCCAGTGTAAACTGTTGTCATGATCAAACCAGATGGTCAGCTATTGCGAAGCAACTCCCTGGGCGCACTGACAACGAGATCAAGAATTTCTGGAACACCCACCTGAAGAAGAAGCTGATCCAGATGGGCTTCGACCCAATGACGCACCGGCCGAGAACCGACTTCTTTGCTGCTCTACCTCAACTCATTGCTCTGGCCAACCTCCGCCAGCTCGTGGAGCAGCGACCATGGGACGACCACGCTGCCAGGATACAGGTTGAGGCGGTCCAGGCTGCAAAGCTCCAGTGCCTCCAGAACCTGCTCCAGTCTGCAGCATCCATTGCCACCAGTCCCAGCTCCAGCAGCATCAACACCAACACCATCCCCAGTGACCTGGAGCAAATCGGCCTCCTGAGTCCTCCACAGATGTCTTCCTTGTCTACGTTGCCTTCTCCAAGTTTCCTGGAGAGTATCAGTGGCCAAGACATAGTAGCTGGTCAACTGCCTGACATCCAAATTCCTAGCACTTTCTTTGAACAACCCACCAGCAACGATGCCAACCATTACTCAGACTTCACTCCAAAGAGTAGCGTTGAGGGGGAGAATGGAACCCCTAAAACGCTGTTGTCGGAAAATTTCCTTCCGCCGCTCACCGACTTCCCCATTTCCAACCTCGGTGATGCTTGCGGTGCCTCAAGCTGTGACGGTAGCAGCATTCCGTTCCCAAGTTGGCCTGAGTTGTTTGATGAACAGTTCATATGCGAGTTTGTATGAATTCTTGCCTGGAGTGTGTGTGTTTGTGTTACTCTATAGTTTTTTTTTTCAGTTTTAGTTTTCTTCCCTTCTCACATCTGTTTTTGTGACATTCTGGTGGGGGTCTCAGTTCAGAGGTGTAGTTTCGGTATGCTGTTTTTTTTTCTTTTCGTTTTGAGTGCAAACGTGTGCTCCTATGCATACACTATATACCAAACACTTGTAAATATACAACACTATAAATTTTGAAGGTTTGGATTCTTCATACCATTTTTGCAACACCCTAGTTGTTCCCTGGAACCCCCCTCAAGTTTTCAGTAAATCCTAAGCAATATATGTCAATGTGGTGTCATGTCATATGATTGTTAGGTATGAAATAGTATATAATTGCATGAGGAATGGTGATCATCTAAATGTTCAACGCATGTTAGTTGAAGAATTGTGCACCTGCATATTTTAAAAGTTAGGACAAAGTAATTTAGATGACAGAAAACTCAGAAATCATATTCCAGAACTACAACGGACTCAAGTCATCAAGACTTTGCCATTTACCAGCAAGCAACAGACTAAGAGACCAGTCCTCTCTTCTGAACAAAAGCTTGTGTTATATTCAAGTTCTGAATGTTTTCTTGAAGAAATGCTATGAAGTAATCCACAATAGAAGAAAAGTTCTAAATGCTACTACTGTGAGAAGGAAACTTGTCTTCCCAGGCAGTTACAGGGAGTTGACTGAAACCTGTTGTGTCCAAAGAGCGAAAGCAAGTAGCGCCGATAGGAAGGATCCAAACAGCTAAAACATATGCTGTTGTCACTGATAATATTTAATTACAATAATCATGCATCAATCAGGGAGCTTTTCTGAAGCAGTAACAGTGGTTTTCCTTAGCCACTTGTCCTTATGTCCTTGTCAGTTTACAGGTTAGTTTCTTTTAAAATGGTATTCTTTCTTATGAGCAGGTAAGAGCTGATGCCTTTTCCTCCAAGATATTGACGGCTAGCATTAACAAACTCATTTCAAATCTCTAGCAATAACAGCACAGCTTTACCTGACACTGACAAGTGTCAATTTACAAAAAAAAAATTCTACACTAGATCAATGCTTAAGCTTTTTGGGCATAAAGTTGAGAATAGATTGTGGTTCAATTTTCATACAGCTGAGGATATTTAGAACGAGGAAGCAAACCAAGGCACTAACTAATTTATGACGCCATAGAGTTATACACTACATTAAGCTTTCCATGTCACTGAAGAAAACCAATATGGAGGCACAGAGTGATTGGAACTTAGAAAGAAAAATGTATATAAGACAAACTCGTCCAGGTCAGCCCGTACTGTGATTTAATATTTCAAATAGCCCAGCTGTTAGTGTCCATCGTACAATATTCAGTATTTCAAATACTCCAGCATGCATTCCAGTGCATACTTGGCGTTGAGGGTATAGGGTGCAATGCGCTCCTAAAGAGATAACTTATGTAAACAGTAACCTCCTTTCCTGATGCAAATTGCCAACAAGTGATAATATAGTTTAGGTATAACCAGTAGAAAATAATTATGGAATGTGAAAAGAGTTTGTGGTAGTAATCTTATTCTGGTCCTGCATCATGCGAACATTTTCTTGTTGCACCTTTAGTTAGGAATTTGGTATTTTTCCCATTCAATAAAAGAAAAGGAATATGATATTTGTCATCTATCCATTTGGAATCAACGTAAAGAAACATACAAATACAACAGGATTACAGGAAGATGGGTAAAAAAAACTAATGTCAGAGAGCTTTGCGTACGCTCTGTAACTTGAAACTGCACATACTGGCTTTGACACCAGAGTCTAAATTGCTTTCAGCAGTGTTGTTCTATTGTTCTGACATTCAACCGCCTGTAAACCTGTCTTTTTTTATCACTGCCACATTGCTAAAAACTAGTTTGTATAAATAATTAAATACAGCTAAAGTTTTCTGACGGTTTTTATTATTTTCAGAAAATACAAAACCACCTTTGAAACCAACTACAGTATTGATAGTTTAGTTGCCAAAGATTTCTCGTTTCAGAGTTGCATGACCGAAAACAAACTCGGGCAATAGGTGGATGGCCAAAAATGGACTTCTCCCTAACAGGACATAGAAGTCGTTGACAAGGGTTTTTTTCATATATGTCTATCATTAACTGTAGCTGGTTTCTAATAGGGCATTACAAGGACAATTTAATCAGACTCCACTTATCAGACTCTATTTCTCATCTACCCAAGGAAGTCAATACTAGCACATCGCTACTGAAATGTCATGGCATGGAACTTTTCATAAAATACTTGAATGGAGCCATGGAGGCATCTTAAATAATCAAGGTCCAAGACTCCAGTCACAGTACTAGTGCTGACTATACACCAGTACAAATAGTAACAAGGATCAAAGCCATCCCCTCTATCATCTACCATCTTAAGCTAATAAGGATATTGAAAACGAGCGAAGTTACAGCTTTTTGCTAAAGTTCATGGGCCTAATCATAAAACTTATGATAGATCCAGACTGCTAGCCCTATCCAGCAACATCTGCAGCGCATTGTGGAGTACAGTGTAGGAGAGAGGCCCATAAGTCTAACAAGCTTTGGGGGACAGTTGTACCCAGATACACAACAAGACTGGCTGGTTAGTATCAGAAATCTAGGTCGCCGGCACAAGAGAAGAAAAGAACACCATTTTCAATTGTTCGATAAGATGATGAAATTGGATCAAAAAATTACTGCAATTCCAACAAAGATTATATTTATAAGCTTAGTTATCTGGTTGAATGATTCAAATTTTCAGTCATATTCTTCATCTGGGCTAACGATTTTTTTCATGAGATGGAGAGAATGGGTCCGAATAAAGTGAGCAATATCGACATTGTTTGGTAGATCAATATTTACACAGATGCTTGTAAGCTACTCCCTCCGTTGCAAATTGTAAGTCGTTTTGGCTTTGCTAGATTCATAGTTTTTAATATGTATATAGACATAGTGTATACCTAGGTGCATAGCAAAAGCTATGTACCTAGAAGGCCAAAACACCTTACAATTTGGCCGGAGGGAGTACATAACAAGTAAGAGAATTCTCTCACACTTGTTAAAAGTGAATGAATTAAGCAAATTTGGGCCTTCGAGCAGACTGAACTGCCAACAAATTACCTCCTTCAAAGGTGAAGCTATCAATTTAGAGCAACGGAGTGTTTATGAAGGTAAGCATAGACACAATTATTTGGTTATTGTTCTATAGACACTTTTTCTATAAAAGGAGTGTTTATGGACCAGTGCCATAATTCATAACTATTGCTGGTCACTACCATTTGAGAAACCCCTCACTTCAGACATTGCTCATTTCCAATCTCTGGTGCCTTAAGCTTCATTGATGACACTGAAGAACTAGTACTGTTCCACTAATGGTCTTATATGGTCAGTCTCACCAATGAATGTTCTGAAGATATTGGAGATTGACAAAGGTTATTCTTGTCCAGCAATAGAATTACATACCAAGTTACCAACAGTATAATGAACCAATAGGACACAAAAACTATATTCGAAACTACTTTTTGTATTCATTCAACTAGAGGTATGAAAGCCCTCATAGGACATCAATTTGATTTGATTCAGGATGGCAAGAAAGCATGTACTTTCAGGTGCAAATGACTGGGCATTCTCAATTACTGGATAGCATGCATGTCTAAAGTGCAGTTTCACATGTGAAGCAGATAAGAAAATGCATGGATAACGCAGAGCATAAACTCAAATAAATCAAAATTTACAGAAGAGACTAACGACTGAAATTCATATTTGGATAGCAATGCTTAGCAAAATGTAAACATGGAATACATAACAATGAAATAAGGGTTGAAATCACAAAGGAACCTTCCTGCAACACTCGCATGAAATGACATTTGCAGATTACCCTCTTTTGTGGCTTTCTACTCCTCTTTGCTCTCCCTTAGAGATGGTGGTGGTCTGACCACAATGCTCTGCTTCCATTTCCTATCAAGCTTCCTAGACAATCTCTTGTTGATTCCTTGTTCCATTTCCCGCTCTCTTTTCACAGTCAGCATACGGGCAATCTGAAGATAAAAATGTGAGTAAACTGAGAATTCTAAATACATGGTTAACTGAAAAGGAAGAGTATGAAGTGCAAAATCAGCATTAACTTGACAAATTCCTTTCTCATTGCTAGTTCATTGATCAGGCAAAAAAGGTTTTGATCAATCTGCAGCGAATTGTTTGTTCTAGGCATGCATGTGTCTAGTCCAGTGAAAAGAAGGCGATAAGTATGATTCCTAATCATCTTATTGTAAGGCATTTGTTTCTATGCCATGCAGGTCTTTCTCATATACTGTGAACAATCTCCGTATCATTCTGTGGCTTACAAGATTCTTTTATCTGCATTCAGATGTCCACAGAAACAAAAATTCTATCCATTTGCAGTGCAGACTGTAATATAAACATATAAAGATTAAGCTTTGGAATATGCTTGTAATCAACTAATAAGAAATAACAGGCACAGAACCTGTCCCAGCAGCGTTAAGAGAACCAGTAAGATTTTAACTTATAATTTAAGTTCCACCCATAAAATGGCAAGTAACTGCAAGTATGGACGTTCCACTTGATATCATATATTAACTGATCCAGTCAGGAATCCCTTTTCTTTGTAATGACTGAGTCAGAACTCAAACTATCTTAAACTCTTTAAGACTGAGTAATGCAGATTGTAAAAGTGAGCATATGGATCAGACCCCGTCAATCATCCATCGTTTGACAAAAGAAACTATCGATTTGTTTCTCATATTAACTATATCATAAGGTTGACACATTTCCACCAATCTATGCTAATTTCCCAGATGAAGTTAACAATTCTGTCAATAAAACTCATACAGTAATGAATGGAATAGAGGGAACATGTACCCTCTTGCGCATGCGGCCGAACTCGCTGTTCTTGAACTCCTGGCGCGCCGAGCGCTTAAGGCGGAGCAGGAAAAGCTCCCCCTTGAGGTCTACCACCTCCTCCTCCAGCTGTTCCGTTGTCATGGCCCGGATCTCCTCCAGCTCCTGCTCCCTCTTCGCCATCGCGACCGCCGCCGCCGCGCGACGCTCCACTGGCTGCGACGCCGCCGCCAGTCCAGCGAACCGCATCGCCGTCACGCCACCTAAGCGGAGGGACAGGAGTGCCGTGCGAGGAGCCGGAGCCGCGATGCCGCGGGGAGTGGAGGTGAGGGGTGACGCCGCGGCAAGAGACACCGTCGCCATTGTTGTTCTGCAGCGCTCGCGTTTTCGCTACCGCAGTTTGGGCTCGAGGATAAGGGGATGCTGTGGTGGTTTATCCGGGTTTTTTTTGTCTTGGTGGGCTGCTCGCACCAATCTTGAAGCGTGGTCTCAAGGCTAGTGTTTTATTTCCTTGATTGAAGGAAACTTGACGTTTTTAAACTAAAATTTTGGCCACACTCTACATTTTAAGAGAGTGGAAGCCCTAGTTCAGTTTTAAATAATTATTAAAACCTAGATACTAATTTTTGACTCTAAGTAAACATGAGATATACACTAAGCAAATATCAACGCAAAGTCTCAAGCGCTTCCGGTCGCGCTACGCGACTAGCGCGCGACCTGCGCGCGAGAGGCTCGGCCCTAGGGCGGACGGGCGAGCGGGGCGGCCTTCGTGGGCGTCCGAGCCGTCAGGTGTATAGGATGTATACGATATATATATGTTCATTCATACTAAGCCATGTTTAGTTCCCCAGTTTTTCAGAATTTGGTACTATGCAAAAAGAAGATTCCCCGTCACATCAAATTTGCGGTACATGCATGGATTACTCAATGTTGACGAAATCAAAAACTAATTGCACAGTTTGGTTGTACTTTGCGAGACGAACGTTTTGAGCCTAATTAGTTAACGATTGGACAATTATTACCAAATAAAAACAAAACACTACAGTGTTACTACAGTGCCACTGAATTCCGCCGGCGCCAAATCGGTGGCCAACTAAACATGGCCCTAGTAGTGCTGAGATTGGTCCAACTACAGGAGTGGAGGCAGCGTATCAGTGCACTGCTGTCCGCTAACGAGCCAAGGAGCGACCAGCGACGTGTTCATCAATTCTGTTTTTTTTCATGCCACTTACATACTTTATATTTATTATATTTATATAAGAGCATATATATTTTTCAGTCACCCTTTCTATTTACCGAGATATGAGTTTCATTTTTCAGTATTTCTTTTAGTCTTTGTTTCATTTTTCCTTTCAGTTCAATGAGTTATGAGTTTCATTTTCAGTCATGTTTTTTTTTATTTTTTTAGTTTTTCAGATTGTAGTCACCCTTTTAAGTTTGAATGTCTTCCTACATCCTGCATATTAGTTGCCTCATTTACGACGTATAAGTTGTTACAAAAAGATAGCCATTGCACACATAAGTTGACACAAAAGAATTTATCCCCGATTTTAGTTTCCAGACAAGTTTTTTTCAGTATTTTTTAGTTTTAGTTTTCACTTATTTTTCAGATTTTTTAGTTTCATTTTTCATTCAAGAATTTTTTTATTTTTTGTTAGTTTCAGATTTCAGTCATCCTTTTAGGTTCGAATGTCTTCCTAAATCTTGCATATTAGTTACCGCACCTACAATGTATAAGTTGTTATAAAAGGATAGCAATTGCACATATAAGTTGCCACAAAAGAATTTGCCTCCCAGTTTCAGCTTTCAGTCAAGTTTTTTTTTAGTTTTTTAGTTTCAGTTTTCAGTTATGTTTTTTTAGTTTCAATTCTCAGTGAATGCATGACTAAATCCTACATATTAGTCCCTCCAATTTTCAGCTAGTCATGTTTCCTGGCTTATATAGTGGGTTTTATAATAAATTGCTCCTCTAGTTGGCAGCTTATGCAATGCTTATTCTAATAATTTGCCCCAATGTTGCAGCCTGTCTTATTTTGTATCACTACCCTCATTTTTAATAAATGCTCCCAGTTAACAGCAAGTCATGTATCCTGACTTTTTGTAATGTGTTTTATAATAACTTGTCTCCCTAATTGGCAGCATATGTGATGTTTATTTTAATAATTTGTTCTTCCAAGTTACAGCTTGTCTTGTTTTGGTCCGTTACTCTCTTTAGGGGTTAGTACCTTTATGTAAATAATATAAAAATTTTATTATATTCACATGGTAGCAATCGATGTGCATACTATGTAATAATTTTAGTATATTTTTTGAGTAGCAACTTTAGTATTACAGGGTAGTAACTTCTTTGATAAATCTCATAGCACATATTTACACATAAATTGCTATTAAAATAAAATTTATTAAAACATATGCAACTGATGTCTCTTTTTGTTCACCTCATCACGTAGAACACACCGATGTAGACGGAGTTGAAAATAAATACAACATTCTAAAGTTATAGCAATTGAAAGAAAATGCTTTGCTTTTTTATTTTGCGTCGGACGACGCCAGCGTAATAGCAGGACGAAGTGGGGTCTCGAGCGTGTTTGATTTCACGTGTGTTTGGGCAGCGGCGTGTGTCTGAAGAAAATGGATACAACGTACCGTCGCTCGCATGGCTGGGGCTGAGGGTCGCGCTCTACGCGCCAAACGCGACGGGTCGCTGTTTATCTGCCTCCAAAGATGAAGTCAACGGATGTGATGATGCATATGTGATGACGGTGATCAAGTTTCAAACTTGGAAAAAAAGAAGAGAAAAATAAAATAAGTTCAAGGCAAAGATATATTTAATAGGTCTATTTTGTTTTGATGGTTAAGATATTATAGAGAGTGTAACCATATTTAGGATAAATAGTCGTACTATCAAGAGGGGGAGAATCTCGATTAAAGCGGTTATCAAGTGCCACTAGGTAAATTCATTCGTGTATTCGTATTAGAACCTAGTGTGCTAACTTAACTCCCTTGAAAATGATTTAAAAATATGCTAACACACGTGCACAATGATGATACACAAGGTGGTTAGCACTTAAGAGCAAGGGTGAAAAAGTTAGAAATTGAAAAGGAGGAAGGAGGAGGGGACCGGACCATGTGTGGGTTTGGGCTGGACCCCGAAACGGGTGAGTCCGGTCCTGTCTTCAGTTAGGCCGATATAAGATTGAGATGGCGTACTATAGGGAGGTGAATAGTCCTTTCTAAAATTAATTATGTCGACTAACCGAAACAAATACAGAATTAAAATTATCGGTCTAGCTAATACTACACCCCTCTATCTAAGTTCACAAGCATCTTATAAAGATCCTAATTAGGCAACTAAGGTGTCGAGCTAGCTAGAACTCACCTAACCAATTTTAGAAGTAAAGTCACACAAACATATGCCACTAATACTTCAAGCATAAAGGAGCTCCTACACAACTAGTAAGCAAAAGCACAAAGCTTCTAAGCTCACTAGCAATGCTCAATAACAAGGTAACTAATGCCAAATTATAGAGCGCAAATTACTTAGCTACATAAACTAAGCAATGTGACTAACAAGGTTACTAAAACCAAATTAGCCACGTAAAAGAGCACTTCTATGTTACACAAGCAAGAAGGTAATTAGCAAGCTACTAAAGCTAAACTAGCACAAGAGCAACTACACAAGCATAATGTAAATGAAAGTAATATAAGCTTGTGTTGCGCGGAACCTACCCCAAAAATGAGGGTAGCTCAATGACATGCTCAACTAGAGTTGCTCTTCGTGATCCTCACGGGGTGAGCATAATCCCCCTCACAAATCCTCTTCCGGAGCACCGTACAATCTTCTCGCGTGCTTCAACGGAGTCACAAGCCACCAAGCCATCTAGGAGGTGGCAACCTTCAAGAGTAACAAGCACCACCGGCTTGCAACTCGATCACCTAGTGCCACTCGATGCAACCTCACAATACAACGCACTAGAATCACACTTACTCGTAATTAGATCACACTCTTACAAGCACAAGTGAGTTAGAGGGCATCCAACAACATCTACACATGCCACCAAGGCTTAAGGGTGTTTAGCTACCAGCCCTAAACCGGCCAAGGGGGTATTTATAAGCCTCCACACAAAATAGAGCTGTTGCTCTAAAGATTTCCTTCTCTGTGAGGGCACCGGACACGACGGTGCCATCATCGGACAAGGAGTGACGGTGCCCCTCTAACGGTCATCCAACGGCTAGTTTCACTAGCTGTTAGGGCTCCGGATAGGCGACGGTGGCACGGGACAGGGGGTGGCGGTGCCACCCCGGGCAACACCCTGAAAACACCCCCTCTATAGATAAAAGGGGCGATGCACCAGACATGGTACGACGGTGCCTATGGCGGTGCCCCCTTCCTTTTCTTGCTCTAAAAAACACGGTGGTGGCACCGGACAGCACCCGGCGGTGCACCGTCGTGCACAGGGCGGTGTACACCGTCACGTCCGGTGATCACCTTGACTCTAGCTGCACTCTACCAAGTCTAGGTGGGCACTGCCCTAGGGGTGGCGGTGCCACCGGACAAGGCATGTCGTTGCCAGCCCTCAACACGCTGCTCTCGGCCTCAGCCAGCCGGCAGGGGTGGTAGTGCACCGAACAGGGGGTGATGGTGCCCCTAGGGCACCACTCTGAGCCCGATTTTGT
This sequence comes from Miscanthus floridulus, assembly GCF_019320115.1. Taxonomy (NCBI): domain Eukaryota; kingdom Viridiplantae; phylum Streptophyta; class Magnoliopsida; order Poales; family Poaceae; genus Miscanthus; species Miscanthus floridulus. The sequence goes on along the minus strand of NC_089586.1, from coordinate 121,443,117 downwards.
CTCCTTTTCTTCACCAACTTTTTCACCTTTGCAAATGTGCTAACACCACCAAGTGATCATCACCTTGTGCACGTGTGTTAGCTTTTCACAAACATTTTTCCAAAGGATTAGCACTCAATTCACCACGCCACTCGATCCTAACACGTATGCAAAGTTAGATCGCTCAAGTGACATTAGATGACCGATATGCAAACAAGTTTGTCCCTCTTAATAGTACGGCCATCTATCCTAAACCCGATCAACAACTTCTCTACATGACTATGACCGGTGAAATGAAATGCCCTAGGTTATGCCTTTGCCTCGTGCATCCATTCTATCTCCTCCAATGTCGATGCAACACATGCACCAACATGATCAACAATGATATGATCCACTTCATATCATTACGTGATCATATTGGTTCATCGATCTTGACTTCACTTGCTCTTCACCGCTGCTTTGGTCCATCAGCGCCAAGTCATCACTCAACTTGCCCTTCACACTTGCAATCGATCTGTCGAGCCAAGTCTTGTCTTTATCTTCTCCACCTTGATCACATGACTCCACATCATGTCTCACATGCAATGAGCTCCTTCATCACAAGTGTAAGCTTTTGCAACATCTCCGAGCCACTTCACCTCTATGGCATATGTTGCTCACACAAATATACCTGTGGACTAATCGTTTGTGTATCTCACTCAAACATATATTAGTCCACCTAACATTGTCACCCAATTACCAAAACCAAACAAGGACCTTTCAATCTCCTTTTTTTGGTAATTGATGATAACTCTACAAAGATATGGAAACTAATCTCATTTCAAGCTAGCACTTCACACAAGTGTAAATTGCTAACTTGATTTGGATTTTATGCTACTTATCCAACATTTCAGCTCTATGTCAAGATTTGCATACGCACCATAAAACCCGACTTGGTAGTAATAACTCCTCTTACATATGTGCTCAAATGGTTTGGTTTCAAGTTTGCACAAATGCATAAATATGAAATTTGTGGGAGTGTTACCACTACTAAGTGATGCTAAGGTGTATAGAATAACCTTTGAAGCATGATACCAATCGAAGATACACTTTTAACATCATCCTTAGCATCATGAGTAGCTAGACAACAAAAACACTAGAAACCCCGTGAGATCAACATTATAAGCAAGGTTCTAGTACCACGTATAGAAATACAAGTCTAGCTATCATCCTATGCATGCTAGTTATCATATCATCAATCAAATTCTACAACTAGCATACACCACACAAGCATGCATTTCAAATTTAAATACTTATGCAAGTGCAAGCAAGCACATGAATATGCACATCTCAAATGCAATCAAGCAAAGTTCATGAGCTTGCTTCTCCTACTTGTGTGCTTCTCTTGTCTAAGAATTTTGACCCTTTCACATTCTTCAATGTTGCTCCAGTCCATTGTCCATGTTGATCCTTTCACATTCTTCAATGTTGCTCCCTCTTTGTCCATTGTCCATGTCCAAAACCCCAATTGTAATATCTTTTGTCTCAATCTCTCCCAAAGCTTTCATATCTTTGTATAATCTCTCCCCCTTTGTTATCAATTTCCATAAAAGATGTGATTCTTATTGATGCAAAGGCTTGCATTGGGGTAGATGGTAGAGGCTTGAATCTTGTATTTTTTATGGACACCATTTGTATAGCTCTTTAGACACCATGTGTAGGATATTATGCCCTTGATACGAATTGTAGTGGGGCTCCTCCCCCTATGTCCAAGCATGGGTCATTCTCTTGATAATCTTGAGCTCTTCTAGATGAGGAAAGCATTCTTCATTTGATGATCACTTAAAGTTGAGGATCACCTGTGGAACCACCATCTTGTATGAATGATACCATGTGTAGAGATGTGATACCACGTGTATGATTGATTTGTCAATAAAAACCATTTCTTGAACATTTGCTATCTTTTATGAGTACCACTTGTAGGATATCACTTGTAAGTTGATCTAGACACCACTTGTGAATTCTTGATGAAATACTTGAGTCTAGATGCCACTTGAAATAATCCAAACTAGATATCCATTTGCATTGTTGTCTTATGCTTGTACTCTTGTTACTTATCATTAGCTTCTAAGATGACTTGAACTAAATTGATTTACCTAAGCTTCTAAGTCCGGTTTGAACCAATGACAAGCTTCTTCACACCTCTTACAATGGTTATCTTGCCAATGTTGTAATTGTCAATTGTTAGCAATCCAAAATAGATCAAGTACTTAGGTTCACTAGCTCATGAACAAACTCATACTCATACCACTAGATCAATTAAACATTCAAGCAATAGTGGTAGGCTATGAATTTTAAACTTTCATTTGTCATGCATGATCCTATAGAGCATGTACTATATGCACTAACCGTATACTAGTAAGAGATGAAATGATCATGCACATTACAATGATACCATTGCTATGTTGGTTCATCGATCTTAACTTCACTTGCTCTTCACCGTTGCTTCGGTCCACCGGCGCCAAGTCATCACTCAACTTGCCCTTCACACTTGCAACCGGTCTATCGAGCCAAATCTTGTCTTGATCTTCTCCACCTTGATCACATGACTCCATGTCATGTCTCATATGCAATGAGCTCCTTCATCACAAGTGTGAGCCATTGCAACATCTCCGAGCCACTTCACCTCTACGGCATATGTTGCTCACACATAAGTACCTGTGGACTAATCGTCTGTGTATCTCACTCAAACACATATTAGTCCACCTAAGGTTGTCACTCAATTACCAAAACCAAACAAGGACCTTTTAGCCAAGCATAGCAAGGGTCGCTCCAGACCCTGGCTCTCGGTGTGGCCAGACGCTGTGCGCCGAGTCTGGTCCTAGCGTGAGGGCAGGCAGGCAGCAGGCGCATGGCTTTGGACCCAGGGGTGATGCTACTCTAGACCATCTCGGTCGAGTTTGGATTGATGCGCGGTGCATAGCAGAGAGCAGCTTGGTGAGGCATTGGCTTCAGACTCAACCGCACGGCTGGTTCAGGCCCAGCACGCGGGATCCTGTTGTGGAGCGAGCAGGTAGACACGCGGCGCATCAGTGTTTGTGGGCGTTGGGACTAGACCCTAGGAGTCGGTTCGAAGGTAGGGTCCGGACCGCGTTGAAAGCTCTAGTTTGGTTTTGGTGAATTAATGAAACCCTAAGTGCTAACCTATTGCTCTAGTGATCATGAGATAGGTAGCACATTCCAAGTGATGAAGCAATTGGTGAAGATCATGTTGATGGTGGTGATGACCATGGTGATCAAGTGCTCGGCTTAGAAAAGAAGAAAGAGAAAAACAAAAAGTTCAAGGCAAAGGTAAAACTTGATAGGAGCTTTTTGGTTTAGTGATTGAGGCACTTAGCGAGTATGATCACATTTAGGATAGATAGTCATACTATTAAGAGGGGTGAAACTCATCATGAAATGTGATTATCAAAGTGCCACTCGATGTTCTAACTCATTGCATATGCATTTAGATTCTAGTGAGTGCTAACACCCTTGAAAATGTTTATGAAAATATGTTAACACAATTGCACAAGATGATACACTTGGTGGTTAGCACATTTGATCAAGGGTGGCGAAGTTGGAGAAGTAAAGGTGTTGTTTTGCACTAACCGAACGCTGGTCACATTATGACCGAACTCTGCACTGGGTGCGTCCGGTCATTTTTAGTGAAGCAGGCGCGCTTGTGTTCTATTGGATCATGACCGAATGATGAACAGTGGTTGTGATTGGATGCATAGGGCCTACGTTCGGTCACAAGTGACATATGCTAACGTCGGGCGCGAAACTTGGTGCGCAGAGGAGAAGGGATCGAACACTGGCCTGCATCCGGTTGAGGTGCATCTGATGCGCCCAATCATGGTTTGGGTGCTCTAGAACCTCTCTAGAAGCGACCTGACGTGCAGTGGCTGGAGTGGAGCGGCGCATTCAGTCTACGCCTGGTTGCTTAGGCGCGCGCGGGCTGACTGTTCACCGGTGCGTCCAGTCTTGTTGATTGATGCATCCGGTCGCTACTTAACCGTGCTGGGAAGGCTAGTGATCGTTGGGATCACACAGCTATGGTTGAATCACGAGGACTTGTGGATGGCATCACATGATTGGACGTTGGCTGGGCTATGTCCGATCAATCGAATCTACATGTTCGGTCAGTGTGAGTTGGGCTACCATCACCTAGATGGCTTGGTGCAGCGAGGATCATCGAGTGGAGGAAGATGCTTGTCTCCTACTCCAATCATGGTGATTGTGAGGGGTTCTTGACCTTCCCTGGTGAAGAGCCAAAAGGTACTCTAGTGAATTGCTTGTGGGTTGTGTAATCCTTATCTTGTGTTGGTTGTGCGGCACCCGATTGTGGGTTAGGCGTGCCATGCCTATAAGAGCATGAACCTCCAAGTGAGTGAATCGCCACAATGAAGACTAGCTTGCCGGCAAGCAAGTGAACCTCAGTGAAAAATCATTGTGTCATCTTGTCTCAAGGATTTCTTGGTATGCATTGTGATTGACTGATTTTATCTTGTGATTGGCTCATTCATCGATACGGCGGTATAACTAACTATCCATCTCGTGTATTTATATTCTTAGTGTAGCTAAGCTCTTTAGTGTAGTTAGTTTTAAGAGCTAGCTTGTGTCATGTCTAGTGGTTAGTGAGGCTCTTTAGTTAGTCTTTGAGAGCTCACTAGCTTTGTGTAGTGACTTATCCTTTGTGTGGCTTGTATTTTTAGTAGGCTAGCACAACATTCGTTTCGCCTCATATTTGTCTAACCGCTTTGTTTAGTGTTGTTGTAGAAAATTTTATAGGCTATTCACCCCTCTCTAGCCATTAGGACCTTTCAAGTGGTATCAGAGCCATGGTCACATTGATTTGAGGCTTAACAACCTTCGGTATCAAAATGGCTCAAATCAACAACACTAAGAAGCCACCCCAATTTGATGGCACAAATTATCCTTATTGAAAGGTAAAGATGATAACATACATCAAGTCAATCAATAGAAAGATTTGGAAAGTGGTGAAGACCAAGATTGAGGTTGCCAATACGGAAGCTCTCACCGTCGCCGAAGAAGTATTGCTCCAAAACAATGACATTGCTCTTAGTGTCATTCATGATGCATTGGATGAGAGAACATCTAAGCAAATTAAGAACATTACGATGGCTCATGTGGCATGGAAGAAGTTGAAGGAATCATTTGAGGGCACATAAGTGGTGAAGGGTGCTAAGGCATACATTCTCAAGGAGAAGTTTGCAAGCTTTAAGATGAAGGATGATGAGAGTGTGCCGAAGATGTTTCATAGACTTCAAGTGCTTGTCAATAATCTCAAAGCACTTGGAGAAGAGGTGAAGGACAAGGACTCCTCCCACAAGTTCTTGAGATGCTTGCCATCAAGATTTGGCATGTTGGTCACTTTGCTAGTAAGAAGTGGTTTGGACACAATGACACCAAATCAAGTATTAGGTGATGTGATGACCGATGATATATTTAGAAATAATGATGAGAAGGAAGAAAAGCAGAAGAAGAAGGATGAGAAGAAGAAGTATGTGGCATTCAAAGCCACATCATCCAATGACAAGGCAAAGCAAGAATCATTAAGTGAAGATGAAGACTTGAGCTTTGATGAGATGGATGATGAGAAGATGGCTCTCTTTGTGAAGAGATTTGGCAAGTTCATGGTGAATAAGGGCTACCGTGCTAGAAGGAAGAAGTCTTCATCCAAGAACAAGAAAGAGTCAAGAAGGTGCTTCAAGTGTGAAAGCAAGGATCATCTTGTTGCTCAATACCTATACAATAGCGGCAATGATGATGATGACAAGAAGAGCAAGAAGAAGGACAAGAAGGAAAAGAAGGACAAGATGACCTACAAGAAGAAGAAGGGTGGTTCATATGTGGTCACTTGGGATAGTGATGCTTTCTCAAGTGATGATGATGATAGTGATGATGACAAGACCACCAAAAAGAAGGCTCTTGCAAGCATTACTATCAATGAGAAGCCTTCTCTCTTCGACACTGCATCATGCTTCATGGCTAAGGCCACTAAGGTACAAACTTATGATGATGGATGTGATGAGGAACATGATAATGAAAGCAAAAGTGACAATGATGATGAACTAACTAAGGATGAACTACTTGACATATTAGATGATGCTAAGAAACATTTTGACATTAAGAGAAGGGAATGCAAAGACTTATGTAAGGAACTAAAAGCCCTTATGCAAGCCTTTGATGAGCTCAATGCATCTCATGAGAGGCTAGATGAAGCCCATGAGAAGCTTGGCAAGGCTCACAAGAAGCTTGAAAAAGCTCATTCCTCTCTACTTGTTGAGCAAAATGTGAAAGAGCATGTTGTAGCATGTGGTGTAGGCTTAACTTGTGATATAATTGATGAATCATTCTATAAGCCTATCATTGTTGCTCCCACTAACCCTTCTTGTAGCACTCCTACTTCTATCTCATCTAGTAGTGATGGTTTCACTTGTGATGCCTCACTAATGGTTGAGAATGAGACCCTCAAGTGGGAGGTCAATGAGCTCACTCACGCCTTAGGCAAAGCCTATGGTGGTGAGGACCGCTTGCTTATATGTTTGGGTAGCCAAAGAACTTCTCTCTACAAATATGGATTGGGCTATACCTCCAAGAAAGGCAAGCTAGCCTTTGCTCCTCACCAGACTAGTTTTGTGAAGAACACTGGTCAGTTTTGCACTAGTTGCAAGCAAGTTGGTCATAAAGAGCATGATTGCAAGAACAATAACAAGAATGCTAATGTATCCTCAATTAAGCTTGATTATTTCTATGTACTTACCAAGGGTACTAATGGTGTGAAGGCTAAGTTTATTGGTGCGTCATGGATGGGCTCAAATAAGAAAGCCATTTGGGTACAAAAGAGCTGAGTAACTAACCTTTAAGGACTCAAGTAAGTTTGGGTACCTAAAAAGAATTGATCTTCTTTTGTAGGTCAATTATAAAGCCAGAAGAAGGCATTGGGCTCTTGATAGTGGGTGCACTCAACACATGGCCGGTGATGCAAAATGTTCCACTCAATCAACACCAATGACAGTAATGACTATGATAGTATCACATTCGGTGACAATGGCAAAGGCAAGGTCAAAGAGTTTGGTAAGATTGTAATATCCAATGACATGAGCATTTTCAATGTGTTGCTAGTAGAGAGCTTGAACTTCAATTTGCTATATGTGACTCAATTGTGTGATCTTGGATTTTAGTGCATATTTAGAGTAGATGATGTAGAGATCATAAGTGTAGATAGCTCTAACTTAATCTTCAAAGGCTTTATAGGGGGACCGTGATGCCTAAGAGGAGGGGGTGAATTAGGCAACTTAAAAAAACTACTTCTCAATTATGGCCTCTTTTACTAACCTTAGCAAAACCTATGTAAAAGATAAACTATCTTAATGTGCGTCTATGGTTTTGCCAGTGTGTTGCTATCTCTACCGCAAAAGAAGTATTACAATCAATGTAAATGCGGAAGCTAAAGAGCAAGGTAGAGATATACAAACTCCCATCGATGACTCCGGTATTTTTACCGAGGTATCATAAAGCACACAAGCTTCCCCCCTAGTCCTTGTTGGAGCCCCTCACAAGGAATCCCTCGCAAGGGCTAAGCTCCCAGTTGGATAACTCTGTGAATAGCCTCGGGCCTTCCCCACGCACAAGTGGGTCTCCGACGTGCCTTCTGACAAGCCTCTCCTGGATGCTCCCCGTTGTCTTCACTATCAAGCTTCCGGCCGAAACACCATGGGCCTTGTTCCCTCCGGTACACGGTGGCGGTCACACCACAACCGCGGTTGGTGTGATCTCGCAAGACTACAAGTCCCTCCGATGTACAACAATGGTGCGTGCAAGCACCGAGTGGTAAGAGGTATGCAAACCTCACTAAACACTAGGTCTAAACCTAGAGCAAGTGCATAAGCGATGGTCTAATCAATCTAAGCACTCTGCAAAGCACCTACGCTAATCACCTAATGAATCACTAAGCACTATGCAAGTGGAGATCACTAAAATGGTGTATCAACACCCTTGATATGTTTCCTCAGCTCCACACCCATCAAATGGTCGGTTGGGGGTCTATTTATAAGCCCCACTGAGAAAGTAGCCGTTGGGGACGAAATCCCACTTTTCTGCTACTGACTGGACATTGATCACGTCCTGACCAGACGCGTCTGGTCGTCCCGACCGTTAGAGCCGCGATCAACTAATTGGACGCTGCCAGTGTCCGGTCACATGCCACCGGGCGCGTCCGGTCGCAATTTCGCCACTCTAGAACCTTTCTGTACTCGATTGGACGCTGTTGTTCTATGTTCGGTTGATTTGTCGTCAGCGTCCGATCAATGCCGAATGTGTTGCCGGGATGATAAACAGTGCCATCAGTGCGTCTGGTCATTTTACTTGGTCAGCGTCAGGTCGCTACTGCTGACGCCTGTTGTAGTTGAGTCACTGATTGGAGCGTCCGGTAGATCACCTTCCAACGTCCGGTCTAGCGTTCGATCACCTCTGTGAGCTCGTAACTTCACGATCTTGCGTATGGCTTGGTTCCTATCTTCATGCTTGGACTTTGCTTGATATCTTGAGTCTTCTCTTGTGCTTCTAGGGTCTTGCTTAAGGTGTTGATCATCGGATCATCACGTCGCCTTCGTTCAAGTCATGTCTTGCACCCTATTGAACTATAAAACAATCACTTGCAAACTCATTAGTCCAATTTGGTTGTGTTGGTCATCAAACACCAAAATCCAAAGTAAATGGGCCTAGAGTCTATTTTTCTTACAATCTCTCCCTTTTTGTGATTGATGACAACACGACCAAAGCAAACAAATAATAAAATTTTGAAATTTGAAAACTACCTACTTGCTAGGATACAATGCAAGGGGCAAGGTTATATGATGCTAAAAGATACTACTTGTAAGACTAAAAGATACTATATAAAACTTATCTTGCCCTTGCAAATGTCCCCATATGGTATTATGGATTTAAGCCTTGCTTCCTACAAATTCTCCCCATTGCATAGGCTAATCCATAATCCACTATCCTCCCTTTCTCGGACCATTACCACTTGTAGACCATTACTACTTGTAAATTATTATGATCTAGCTTTTGGTCCTACAAATTAATGCTAGCTTTTGGTCCTCTAAATTCTTTCCCTTTGGAATTAAACATCAAAAAGGAAGACATTAGTAGCACAAGGGAGGGTCAAACTTTGTGATCCTTTGTATGTAGAGTGGAATAGGTCACAAAATTTGACTCTCACATTATATAGACTAAGCTCCCCCTAAATATATGCATACATATGGTACAAGGCAAAGCATATGCATAATTGGCAAATTTTTGCTCAAGGGAATTTAATCTATATAATGCATGGAGAAAGCATATAAATATCAAAATGAAATCAACATGATGATATTGGTTTAGAAATACCACATGTGAAAACCAATTTGATTTCTACCACTTGCAATATGTGGTGGATATTTGAAGTATGATGCTTAACTTCGGGGACTCCATTTTCCTTGCAATGAGACTACTACACACATGATAAGCTTGAAAATGTGTTAGTCTCAGAGCATCCAACTTATAGAGTAACGTCCCCATAAATTTGTGCACACAAGTATGAAAAACTTATAGGAAACTTGCACATTGATTTTTAGAATAAAAAATACCACTTGAAAGATGACATCACATGAATATGAGAGTCATTTTAGAAGGCGATATTCAGAAGAAATTATCTATAATTTGAACTTTGGCATATATTAGATGAACAATCGAAAGACAAGCTATGTGCCATGCTCCTGAATACTTTTAAAACATGTAGGTTTGCTCCAAGGGTTAAGAATAAAATCGAGCAAGCCTACCATAAGATATACCTAGTGTATGCATGGCAAAAAAAAATATAAGCATGCAAATGCAAACCTAGGTATGAAAAGTAACTAGATGCTTAAGGATGCCACTAGTAGGAAATTAAATCTAGTAACACTCGAAGAAAATTGAATCTAGTTACCTAACATGGGAAGGGGAATTTGGGTCCATTGTATTCACTAACCCACTTAGCAATGATCTTGTCCATCATGATGCACCCCATGAAATGCACCCTACTTTGCCAAGTCTTCAAATTCCCCGAAGTCCATCGGACTTCTCACTTCCCTTTCGGGATCTAAACCTTCTTTGTGCTCTTCATGTTGGAAATGATTTCCTTTGGCACCCAAAAGCGTTTGACCCCATTGTTGGCTTGCTTGTTCACCTTGATGGCCACCATCTTGTCATTTTTCTTCTTCTTTAACAAGTATGGTGTGGAGGCCTTCTTGTCCACCTTGTTGGTATAGGTGTTGGAGAGCTTGCTTGTTTGCTTTTTCTCTTTCTTCTTTGCTCCTCCCCCATTCTTCACCTTGCACTCATAGGACTTGTGACATTCCTTGTGGCACACGTAGCAAACCACGGTTTGTCCTTCATCAAGCTTCTTCACTCTCTTGACGGTGTTATCTTGATGAAGTTGGGCTTGCTTCACCTTGCCTTTCACTTGAGTCAAGTCCTTGGTGAGGCGAGCTACTTCTTGCTTGAGTTGCTCATTCTCCTTTGCAACCTCTTGTGTGCATGTATCTACAACAACCTTCTCAACACAAACTTGGCTACACACAGATAAGTCTAAACATAAATTATTATAAGAAGTAGAGGCATCCTTTTTAGACATATTAAAGATAGAACTTTTCTTATTAGATGCCTTAGTGGGGGTTGTACTAATGGCTTCAAGATTAGCAACTTTATTATTTAGCTCATCACAATATTTGCAAATGGTTTCCATTTTAGCAAGCAAACTTTTATAAGCATCTTGTGAGCTAGCTAACTTTTCTTTTAATTTTTCATTTTTCTTTACAAGTTGCTCATCATTGATTGTGCATGCATTTGTTGTTGCACTAGCCTCAAGTTGCTCAATTTTAGTAGATAGTTCAATATTGAGATTAGCAAATGTCGCATATTGTTTAAGCAAAGTTTTATATACTTCTTGTGAACTATCTAGCTTTTCTTTTATTTTTTCGAGCTTCTTTTATTGACTAGTGCAAACTTTAGCATAATTATGATTTTGTTGCACAATTTTATCATAAGAGGGCATTTCATCATCACTATCACTCTCACTAGAGGATGGGATTTCGTTATCTCATGCCATAAGGCACACACGAGAAGAGCTTGATGATGAGTGCTTGCACCCTCGCCTCTTGTGATGGTCTTCTTCTTCACTTGAAGAATCATTCCATGTCCTTATTGATGTGAGGGCTTGGTTTTGCATGCCTTCTTCTTTGTCTTGGGTGTGGGCTTGTTTGGACAAACTTCCACAGCGTGCCCTAACTCGCCGCATCCATAGCATCCTCTCTTTCTTTGCTCATTTCTTTGATTGGTGAAGATGATATCTTGAATTTGGATGGGCACACCCTTGACATTGAGCCTTTGGATCATCTTCTCCACCTTGTTGATAAGTTTGATTGATTCTTTATCAAGGTCGGAGGTGGAGGAGGAAGATTGATCATCATCACTTGAATCTTCATCATCATCATCATCATCATCTTCTTCTTCTTCTTCATCTTCACTTGAGGAGCTTGAACTTGATCTTGTCTCAACTTGCTTGCCCTTCATCTTCTTTTTCTCGCTACATGCGAGAGCTTTGCCTTTGCTTGATGAAGAGGCTTCTTCTTGACCCATCTTGCATGACATTTCAAATGCCACTATCTTGCCAATGACTATGGCGGGGGTCATGGTGCTCAAGACCTCCATGTTGTGAAGGATGGTGATGATGCTTGCATATTTCTTTTGTGGTAGCATGGAGATGATCTTCCTCACGATGTCCGCATCATCTAGCTTTGTTAGTCCTATTGAATGGAGCTCATTGATAATTAGATTCAAACGAGAATACATATCACAAATAAGCTCATCACCATTCATTATAAAGGAATCATAATTTTGTTTAGCTAGACAATATTTTTGCTCACGGACATTAGATGTGCCGTCATGGAGCTCTTGGAGTTTTAACCAAATTTCATGTGCCATATTTAAAGTGAACACTTGGTTAAACACATTCATGCTAAAAGATTCAAACAAGCAATTCTTAGCTCTACCATTGAAATGTATTTCCTTTTCTTCACTCTTTGTGGGTTTATCGAGATTCTTAATGGGTTTCATCCCATCATGAGTGACTCTCCAAACTCCCAAATCAACCGTCTCAAGGTAGCAAGCCATTCTAGCTTTATAATAGGGGAAGTTAGTGCCATCAAACTACGAAGGCCTAGAGGCATCCATCCCAATCACTCTAAATAGCGTCAGCTCAACGACGGTTAAGCCAAAGGTCTAAATTGAGCCAACTGGCTCTGATACTTGTAGGGGACTGTGACGCCTAAGAGGTGGGGCTGAATTAGGCAACTTAAAAAACTACTTCTAAATTATGGCCTCTTTTACTAACCTTAGCAAAACCTATGCAAAGGATAAACTATCTTAATGTGCACCTATGGTTTTGCTAGTGTGTTGCTATCTCTACCGCAAAAGGAGTAATACAATCAATGTAATACGGAAGCTAAAGAGCAAGGTAGAGATATACAAACTCCTATCGATGACTTTGGTATTTTTACCGAGGTATCGTGAAGCACATAAGCTTCCCCCTAGTCCTCGTTGGAGCCCATCGCAAGGAATCCCTCGCAAGGGCCAAGCTCCCGGTCGGGTAACTCCGTGAATAGCCTCGGACCTTCCCCACGCGCAAGTGGGTCTCCGACAAGCCTCTCCTAGATGCTCCCTGCCGTCTTCACTATCAAGCTTCTGGCCAAAACGCTGTGGGCCTTGTTCCCTCCAGTACACGGTAGTGGCCACACCACAACCATGGTTGGTGTGATCTCGCAAGACTACAAGCCCCTCCGATGTACAACAACGGTGTGCGCAAGCACCGAGTGGTAAGAGGTATGCAAACCTCACTAAACACTAGGCCTAAACCTAGAGCAAACGCATAAGCGGTGGTCTAATCAACCTAAGCACTTCGCAAAGCACCTACGCTAATCACCTAATGAATCACTAAGCATTATGCAAGTGGAGATTACTAAAATGGTGTATCAACACCCTTGATATGTTTTCTCAGCTCCACACCCATCAAATGGTCGGTTGGGGGATCTATTTATAAGCCCCACTGAGAAAGTAGCCATTGGGGACGAAATCTCGCTTTTCTGCTACTGATCAGACGCTGATCATATCCTGATCGGACGTGTCCGGTCGTCCTGACTGTTAGATCCACGATCAACTGATCGGACGCTGCCAGCGTCCGGTCACATTCCACCAGACGCGTCCAGTCGCAATTTCGCCGCTCTAGAACCTTTCTATACTCGATTGGACATTGTTGTTCTATGTCTGGTCGATTTGCCGCCAGCGTCCGATCAATGCTGAATGTGTTGCCGGGATGATGAACAGTGCCATCGGTGCATCCAGTCATTTTACTTGTTCAGCGTCTGGTCGCTGCTGCTGACGCCTACTGTAGATGAGTCACTTATCCGAGCGTCCGGACGATCACCTTCCAGCATTCGGTCCAGCGTTTGGTCACCTCTGTGAGCTCGTAACTTCACGATCTTGCATCCGGCTTGGTTCCTATCTTCATGCTTGGACTTTGCTTGATATCTTGAGTCTTCTCTTGTGCTTCTAGGGTCTTTGCTTAAGGTGTTGATCATCGGATCATCACGTCGCCTTCGTCCAAGTCATGTCTTGCACCCTATTGAACTATAAAACAATCACTTGCAAATTTATTAGTCCAATTTAGTTGTGTTGGTCATCAAACACCAAAATCCAAAGTAAATGGACCTAGGGTCTATTTCCTTACATTCTTTAGATATGAGAATCTATACCTGGTTGATTTCAATGCTAGTGAAGCTCAATTGTCAACATGCTTGTTCACTAAGTCTAGTATGGGTTGGTTATGGCATAGAAGGCTTGGTCATGTGAAATGAAACAATTGAATATATTGGTCAAGCATGACTTGGTTAGAGGCGTGAAAGATGTTGTGTTTGAGAAGGATAAGCTTTGTAGCTCTTGTCAAGCTGGCAAACAAGTTGAAAACACCCATCCTAAGAAAAACATCATGAGCACTAGCAAAGCATTTGAGTTATTGCATATGGATTTGTTTAGGCCAACACAATACACTAGCATTGGTGGAAACAAATATGGCTTTGTGATATTGGATGACTATACTAGATACACTTGGGCATTCTTTCTAGTGAATAAGAGTGATGTGTTTGTAACATTCAAATCATTTGTCAATGGCATTGACAATGAGTTTGAAACAACCATCAAGAGAGTTAGAAGTGATAATAGTAGTGAGTTCAAGAACACAAGAATTGATAAGTTGTGTGATGAAATTAGAATTAGACATCAATTCTCGATCAAGTACACTCCACAATCAAATGGCCTTGTTGAGAGAAAGAATTGAACCTTGATTGACATGGCAAGATCAATGTTGAGTGAGTACAATGTGAGTCAATCCTTTTGGGCCAAAGCAATCAACATGGCTTGCTATTGTAGCAACCACTTATATTGTCACCCATTGAAAGAGAAGACACCTTATGAGCTCTTGAATAGTAGAAAGCCCAATATTGCATATTTTTTGGTCTTTGATTGCAAATGCTATATCTTGAACAAAGGCACTAGATTGGGAAATTTTGAGAAGTATGATGAAGGATTCTTACTTGGATACTCAACCACTAGCAAAGCATATAGAGTTTAGAATTTGGCAAGTGGTACTCTTGAAGAGGTTCATGATGTTGAATTTGATGAAACCAAGGGTTTCCAAGATGAGAATGAGAACTTAGAAGATGTTAGAGGCATTCAACTTTCAAATGCCATGAAGAACATGGATGTTGGTGAATTGATGCCTAGATAAGTGATTGATGAAGAAGATGATCAAGTGCAAGTGCTCTGTAACTCAAATGTGCAAGTTGACACTAATCAAGCAAGCACAAATGACTCTCATGACAATGTGCAAGATCAAGTGGCTAGTTCATCATCTCAACTAAATGATCAAGCAAGTGCAAGCAATCAAGTTCCTATACTTCAACGAACTCATATTACAAGAGATCATCCATTGAACACTATAATTGGAGATATTTCAAGAGGTGTGCAAACTAGATCAAGATTGGCTTTATTTTGTGAGCATTTCTCATTTGTGTCATCCATTGAACTAAAGAAGATAGATGAAGTGTTGTTGGATGTTGATTGGGTCAATGCTATGCATGAAGAATTGAACAACTTCACTAGAAATCAAGTTTAGGAATTAGTGGAGAGACCAAAGGGACACAATATGATTGGAACCAAATGAATCTTTAGAAACAAGTAAGATCAAGATGGAATAGTAGCGAGAAACAAAGTAAGATTGGTAGCACAAGGATACACTCAAGTGGAAGGTCTTGACTTTGGAGAAACATATGCCTCTGTTGCTAGATTGGAAGCAATTAGAATCTTGCTAGCCTATGTTTGTGCCCACAACATCAAGCTCTATCAAATAGATGTCAAGAGTGCATTTCTCAATGGCTACATCAATGAAGAAGTATATGTTGAGCAACCTCCTGGTTTTGAAGATGACAAGAAACCTGACCATGTGTACAAGTTTAAGAAGGCATTGTATTGCTTAAAGTAAGCACCTAGAGCATGGTATAAGAGGTTGAGGGACTTCCTATTCTCTAAAGGGTTCATGATGGGCAAGGTTGACACCACTCTTTTCATCAAGAAGATTGGCAAAGACTTGTTTGTGTTGCAAATTTATGTTGATGACATCATATTTGGATCAACCAATCAAGACTTTTGTGAAGAGTTTGGAAAGATAATGGCTAATGAGTTTAAGATGTCCATAATTGGAGAGTTGAGTTACTTTCTTGGTCTTTAAATCAAGCAATTGAAGAATGCTACGTTTGTGAGTCAAGACAAGTATATCAAAGACATGCTCAAGAAGTTTGGCATGAATGAGAGCAAAGCCATTAGTACACCAATAGGAACAAATGACAATTTAGATAGTGATGCAAGTGGCAACGTAGTGGATCAAAAGTTGTATCAGTCTATGATTGGAAGCATACTCTATATGACCGCATCAATGCCGGATGTCATGTTTAGTATGTGCATGTGTGCAAGATTTTAAGCCTCATCAAAAGAAAGTCACTTGAAGGCTACAAAGAGAATATTAAGGTACTTGAAGCATACATAAAATATTGGTTTGTGGTATCCCAAAGGAGTAAACTTTGAGCTTGTTGGATATTCGGACTCCGACTATGCGAGATGCAAGGTTAAAAGGAAGAGCACCTCAGGCACTTGTCAATTGTTGGGAAGATCACTTGTTTTATGGTCATCAAAGAAGTAAAATAGTGTTGCATTATCAACCGCCAAAGCCGAATACATATCCACCAGTAGTTGTTGTGCACAGATACTTTGGATGAAGGCCACCTTGAATGACTTTAGAATCAAGTTCAAGAAAGTGCCATTGCTATGTGATAATGAGAGTGCAATCAAGTTGACAAACAATCCAGTTCAACATGCAAGAACAAAGCACATTGATGTCCGCCATCATTTCATAAGAGATCATCAACAAAAAGGGGACATTTGCATTGAAAGTGTGGGCACCGAAGATCAACTTGCCGACATATTCACCAAGCCACTTGATGAGAAGAGGTTTTGCAAGCTATGAAATGAGTTGAACATATTGGATTTCTCAAATATGTGTTGATGCACCCCCCACTTATATGACATGCCTCTTCTTCGAGCAACAAAGGTAAAACCTAATTTGCATGCATACATACTTTGCTAAGGACATGTTTAGTGCATCCAGTCATTCCTCTTGTCTTATAGGCTCATTCATGAAAATCAAATGAATTTAATGCTTGTATGATACCACTATTGCTTCTATGCTTGACTTGATCTAGTGGTAGCATATGACATGTTTGTGGGCTTCTGAACCTAGTATTTGATCTAGAAAATGAGCTATAAGTGTTTAACTCAACATGGTATAAGATAACCCTTATTAGGAGGTGTGAAGAAGCTTGTCCTTGGATCAAACCGAGTTAATATCTTTGGCAAGTATTCTAGATTGAACCAAATTTGAGAAAATTGTCCTCACCCCATTGATTGATATTGATAATCTTAACCTATCTAAAATCAAACCTTTGTGGTCATTGATGACAAAGGGGGAGAAGTAATGCACAAAGATATGGAAAAGATGACATAGGGGAAAATATAAAAGTAAGGGGATCAATTAAAATTCGAGCATACAAGTAGGGGGAGCAAGCTCATAAACTTGTATGTTGCATTTGAATATGCATTACATATGTTTGTTTGCATGGCACAAGTTTTAAATTAAAATTCCATGCTTGTGTGGTGTATGCTAGTTATAGGCTTGAATGATGAAATGAAGATCTAGCATGCATAGGTGATAGTTAGATATGCCTTGGTTTTGTTTTTCAAGTGGTACTAGAACCTTGCATATAATGTTGATCTCACGAGGTATCTAGTGTTTGTGTTTTGCAACTAATTCTAAGTGGTATCTAACTAGCAATGGTGCTAAGGATAGTATATTTGGTGCACTGCGATTGGTATCACACTTCAAAGGTCCATCTTTATACCTTAGCATCATTTGGTAGACATTGCCCTCCCACTTTTCCTATCTATGCATATGTGCAAGTTCCAATCTAAACTCTTAGCACATATGTAGGGGGAGCTAATGCTACCAATTAGGGTTCATGAAACTTGTCCATATCCTTTGCACATGGTAAAAAGCTTGGGCAAGTCACATGAATTCAAATTGAATTTCAATTCACATCTTTGTGAAAAGGGTTGTCATCAATTTCTAGAAAGGAGGAGATTGAAAGCTCTAGTTTGGTTTTGATGAATTGATGAAACCCTAAGTGCTAACCTATTGCTCTAGTGATTATGAGATGGGTAGCACATTCCAAACAATGGAGCAATTGGTGAAGATCATGTTGATGGTGGTGATGGCCATGGTGATCAAGTGCTCGGCTTGGAAAAGAAGAAAGAGAAAAACAAAAAGCTCAAGGCAAAGGTGAAACTTGATAGGAGCTTTTTGGTTTGGTGATTGAGACACTTAGCGAGTGTGATCACATTTAGGATAGATAGCAGTACTATTAAGAGGGGTGCGTCTGATCATTTTTAGTGAAGCAGGCGCGCTCGGGTTCTGTTGGATCACGACCAGATGATGAACAGTGATTATGACCGGACGTGCAGGGACTACGTCTGGTCATAGGTGACGTACGCTGATGTTGGGAGCGAAACTTGGTGCGCAGAGGGGAAGAAGGGATCGGACGCTGGCCTGTGTCCGATCGAGGTGCATCTGATGTGTCTGATCATGGTTTGGACATTATGGAACCTCTCTAGAAGTGACCTAACGCGTGGTGGCTAGAGTCGAGTGGCGTGTTCGGTCTACGCCTGGTGGCTTAGGCGCACGCATGGGCTGACTGTGCACCAGCGCGTCCGGTCTTGTTGATTGTCGTGTCCGGTCGCTACTTAACTCACGCTGGGAAGGTTGGTGACCGTTGAGATCACACGGCCGAGGTTGAATCACGAGGACAAGTGGACGGCATCACGGGGTCGAACGCTGGCTAGGCTATGTCAGGTCGATTGGATCTGTGCGTCCGGTCAGCGCGAGTTGGGCTGCCTATTGAGCCCAACGACTCTATTTCGATGGAGCCCCTATATAAGTCGTATGGCCGGCTCTAGCTCACTCTCTTAGCCATTTGCATTGATATAACAACCTTGTGAGCTTAGCCAAAGCCCTCACACTCATCTCCATCATTGATTCATCATCTTTGTGAGATTAGGAGTGAATCCAAGTGCATTGCTTGAGTGATTGCATCTAGAGGAACTTGATGATTGTGTTTCGCTGTGGGTTTGGCTTGTTACTCTTGGTGGTTGCCACCATCTAGATAGCTTGGTGCAGCGAGGATCATTGAGCGGAGGAAGGTGCTTGCCTCCTGCTTCGATTGTGGTGATTGTGAGGGGTTCTTGACCTTTCCTCAGTGGAGAGCCAAAAGGTACTCTAGTGGATTGCTCATGGCTTATGTGATCCTTATCTTATATTGGTTGTGCGACACCCAATTACGGGTTAGGCATGTGATGCCTATAAGCACGTGAACCTCTAAGTGAGTGAATCGCCACAACGGGGACTAGCTTGCCGGCAAGCAAGTGAACCTCGATGAAAAATCATCGTGTCATCCTGTCCTAAGGATTTCTTAGTATTCATTGTGATTGTTTGACTTTATCTTATGATTGGCTCATTCCTCGACACGGCGGTATAACTAACTATCTATCTCGTGTATTTGCATTCTTAGTGTAGCTAAGCTCTTTAGTGTAGTTAGTTTTGAGAGCTAGCTTGTGTCGTGTCGAGTGCTTAGTGAGGCTCTTTAGTTAGTCTTTGAGAGCTCACTGACTTAGTATAGTGACTTAGCCCTTGTGTGCCTAGAGACTATAGAGACTAGAATTGTGGTACGTGACTTGCATTTTTAGTAGGATAGTGCAACATTCGCTTCACCTCATATTTATCTAACTATTTTGTTTAGTGTTGTTGTAGAAATTTTTATAGGCTATTTACCCCCCTCTAGCTATTAGGACCTTTTCACGCATCCGGAGGCTTTTCGCCCTATCTATTTCTTTTTGGACTGAGGGAGCATGTTGTGGTCCAGATGGGGCTCGCTGAGTCTGGTCCGAAGCTTCTTGACTGCGTGTGATTTTAACGACCGTTAGAGATGAGCGGGCAACGTTGAACGAGGCAACATGTGGTGACATCCAGGGGTCTAGACCCCCCCCCCCCCGAGGGCATAACGGCTACAACTTTGTTGGGGCTCTATAAATAGAGCTTGGTCAGTTTTGGCTCACTCACTCTCTTGATCATTCTTACATGTGATAGCATCCTTTGAGCTGAGCTAAACCTCTCCTACTCATTCTCTTGCTTGGTTGTGCATCCTAAGTGAGTTGGGAGTGATCTAAAGTGCATTTACTTGAGTGATTGCATCTAGTGGCACTTGGGGATTGATTTGCTACGGTTTTCTTGTTACTCTTGACGTTTGTTGATGCCTAGATGGTTTGGAGCAGCGAGGACCATTGAGCGAAGGGTGGTGTTTGTCTTCAGCTCCGATTGTGAGGGGTTCTTGTGCCTTCCTCGTGGGAGATCACGAAAGGCTACTCTAGTGGGTTGCTCGTGGCTTGTGAATCCCCATCTTGTATTGGTTGTGTGGCACCCGATTGCAGGTTAGGCGTGTGATGCCTATTAGCGCGTGAACCTCCAAGTGGATGAATCATCACAACAGGGACTAGCTTGTCGGCAAGCAAGTGAACCTCGATGAAAAATCATTGTGTCATCTTGTCTCTGAGGAATTCATTGGTATTCATTGTGATTGATCTCTTGCTGACTCAATATATCCATCCCTAGCACTTGTGTAGTGCTAGTTGTAGCTAGTGAGTAGTGTAGTTTAATTAGTTGTAATTACTTTTGCTAGGTTGCTCACTAGTGGTAGAATTAGTGACATAGCCATTGAGTGTAACTAGAGATCATAGCATACTAGACTTGTGGATAGGTGGCTTTCAACACTTGTAGTGCTAGCGCAAAACTCGTATTACGCCATTTAGTGACTAACCATTTGTCTTAGTGCAGTTGTAGAAATTTTTTATAGACTATTCACCTCCCTCTAGCCATTTAGGACCTTTTAGAGAGCCCAT
Source organism: Miscanthus floridulus (assembly GCF_019320115.1). Classification (NCBI taxonomy): domain Eukaryota; kingdom Viridiplantae; phylum Streptophyta; class Magnoliopsida; order Poales; family Poaceae; genus Miscanthus; species Miscanthus floridulus. Next base: position 121,422,405 of record NC_089586.1, on the reverse strand, counting down.
GAGGTATATGGGCCAAGTTTCTCCCTAAAAGAGGCCCAACTAGCAGCTAGTGTAGTGTCATTTAAAATCTTACCCCACCAAGGTATCACTTGTGAATAACCATTTGCCTATATAAGTGCCCAAGAGCATGAGGCAAGCACTCATTTCCACTTGTTCAAAACCCTAGCATGTCCCCTCTCCTCCCTCTCTCTTGTTTAGAACCGTCGGTTCCAATATAATAGACTTAAAAACATATTCCCCCAAATATTCTACATGTATTTGAGTATTTATTCATAATTTTTTTGTCTAGCTAAATGTTTTTGTGCATAATTTATTAATAATTTTCATGTTTTCTAAAAAACGAAAAATGAATAGCTTCTGCTACAGGCCGTTATAGCTTTCTATAGCTTTTGAAGGTCACCGCTAAATATCATAGCCCGCTTTTTAAAACATTGCAACTAAGGGACAACCAAAAATGTTGCAGCTATTGAGACATGTGCAATAGGGGTGCTCGCACAGTATCTGACTCTGTTCGCAGCATGTAGGCACATATGCTCTTGAAGCCATTGAGATGGCTCTTAGAGACAAATTGTTAGAGGAAGAGCTGAAGACGAAGGTGTAAAACTAGCCGTCAACAATGTATCAGAAGTTGTGGGTATGTTTGTTGTGTCTATGAGGTCTTGTATGCAGGTCATCGCATCACAAGGGATTCCACCCACTGTTCAATTTGCATTCGATTATTATCGCGAGAAGATGTTCATCATCAAAACTGCCGTAGACTGAGTTTTTGATCAACTGATGTGTGCTCATGAGGCCTCTGATGCTTCTGTGTTCTTTGGTGCTCATGTGGCCTATGGGTTGTCGTTGCTAGTTGGATGGTAGTGTTCTTGACCTGGTTGGAGATCGGTTGCTTTCAACTATTAACTATTAGTAGACTTGTAGTCGATACCTTTTAGGAATCATTCAGCTTATTAGTTGTTCTAATGCACTCTCAATGAACATTTGGTCTAGTTTAAGTTGTAACGCACTCTCAGTTAATCATTTGATTTAGTTTAAGTTGTAACGCACTCTCAGTTGATCTCTTGCGGTGTATTTGACTAGTTGTTTCCTTGTTGATACTGCATCTTTAAGTTATCATCATGTCATGGTCGTGGTTTGAGGCAAGGTGACCCACTATCTGATCCGGAATGTCGTTCCTCCTTGATATGAAGTACATCATTGGCATGATCTAGCTGCCTGACCAGTTGGGACTGTTTGCTCAATTGGGTGGCGTTTGGATCAAGCAGTGGATTTAAAACTATATGCAACTATATGCGAACGACCTTGTAACAAACATTTTTATCCCCGTTAAACAAGACAATGTCCCTATTTAGATCATTCTGTAGTATTATGAAGATGCAACATACCTCGCTACAAATCTGATAAAGTGCCACATGACGCCAATGAGATGCGAAGAGGAGCATATATTCATATCGCTTCAAATTGTCGAATTCCCATGCAAACACTTGAATTCCCTAGACAGTGCACATGCCCTGTAAGACCCACCATTAGTCAGTTCAGTCACATAGATTGACGACAATACTACGATGGTCATCTCCTCCTCATAACTAAGCTTATGCTAGGATCTCAATTTACTTATCCATTACTACTACCTAGCCCCCATCTTGGGTGATTTGTAACACCCTCGGTGTTAAGCCCTAATTAAAATGCCTAATCATGTCATGAGCATCATAATCATCCTTCATTGCTTTTGGTGGTGTGGTTTAAGTTGTAATTGCACCAAAAATGTCACCTAAAAATTTCTAGCAAATGATAGAGTAATGCTCTCTTAATATTGATTAACCTTGGAAAACAATTTTTATAGAGCAAAAATAATATATAACTTGTGTTGAGTGTTTATATAAATTAGAGTACAAGTTGGGTAGATGATAATGCAACTTTTGTTAATGAAGTTATATGCTGCTTGCTAGTGTATTTAGTTGCCCAAAAATTGAATTTAAAACCTCAACTCAGCCTTTTTCTTATAAAAATTCTAAGTCTTGCAAACTGCAGACACTACCATTTTGGCAATCTTGTTCTGCAGATTTTTGCTAAATAAAAGTGGTATGTTCTTGCTCTGTGGTTTGGTCCAAGCTCAGTTCTTTAGCTTAGACTGGTAGTTGGTCCTGTTAGAACTCGTTTTGGGCATTAAAAAATTCGCTAAAGAATGCTAAAAACATCCTTTTTTTCAGCTCTGTTGTTGCTCTGGAACGCAGGCTGACATGGCCAGCTTGGCACCTCCCTATCTCCTTCCCTGGTCAATCTCTAGATGTGATTTTTGTTTCTCTAAGTATCCCTAGACGTCGACTAGAAAATTTTTGTCTTTCGCTTGCTTTAAAAATCATGCGCTAATTCTGTGTCGGCCTGCTGGCCCTGGTGCGTGGTCACCGCATCCCTGCCATCGGGTTGACGCTGGCTGCTCACACGCTGCCTCGGCCGAGCGCCAACCTCACGCCTGCTACTGCGCTTGGCCTCGCTGCCGCCCTGCTGCCCGCCTCACTACCCGCCGCTGCCCGCTCGTCTGCCGCGCGCAGCTCCTGTGCCGCTGGCGCTGCTACCACATGTGCGTGTGGCGCTGCTGCTGGCCGCTTCGCCGACCTTGCTGCCCTGCCGAGCCACTCCTGCGCGCGCCCGCGTCGTCGTCCCTCTCTTCTCTTTGTTGACCTGCCGTGCGCCGCTCGATTTTGCATGGCGCGAATGTAGGATCTCTTAAGCCCCGTTTGGAATTGAGGATCCTCAAAGGAATTTCAAAGGAACTAGAATCCTATGGTTTGATGACGTCACTTACCGTTTGGATCACAGGAAGAGAGTTGGCCGTTCTTATGGAAAGGGTAGCATTCCTCCACAAAATACAGGAAGCAAAACATTCACTTCGACTTGAAGTTTTCACGGAAGCCCAAGACACATGTACGTGTCAGCGTGTGGTAGAGAGAAAATGGAGGTGGGCAAGGGGAACAGCGGGCGATGGGGTTGTTTTAATGTTGTTTTATTAGACAATGATTGTTTTTAAACCTGAATTTTTCTAATTCATTATTTTTCCATTCCTACGTTCCAAATGCTACTTCCTACAACTTTCCTGTGTTTTTGCATTCCTCTGTTTTCTCACTTTATCCTAACTTCATTCCTGTATTTCCTTCTGTTTCTTTGTTTTCTATTCCTTCGTTCCAAACAGGCTCTTAGGCTGGATTGTTTCCTTTGCATGCCGCAATTTTTTTCCCCTTTGGCGCTCGTGTGGGTGTCCTCATTTTTTTGGCCGTTTGCGCTCAATTGTTTCCTTTTGCATGGCGCGTTGGCGCGATTTTTGCGGGATCGCTAGGCATGGCGCGTTGACGCATTTCGTTGCCGTGCGATTTTAGCGCAGATCGCGCGCGATTTTGCATGAGTGGAGGCGAGCGAGCCAGCGGAGGCAAGGATGGAAGCGGCGCGATTTATTGCTCCTCATGAAGCGTCGTGACCGGAACCAAAGCGACAGGGGCATTCACGTCCAAAACCTGGTTAAAATACCTTAAACGACTTGATTTGTGCAAACGATACCACTACTCCCTTCATCTACCGAAGATGTATGTTTAGGCCCCGTTCGTTTCTTCTGGAATGGGGCATTCCATGCCCGGAATAGTTCCCACGCTATACAATTTTGTGAAGCACTAGTTCGGTAGGGAACGGTTCCAAAGAAACCGAACGGGGCCTTAAGTTTTTCTGACTTTTTCCGGTGTTGATCTACGTATTCACAGACGATTCCTCGTTACTCATGACGTCCGTTCGGTTCTCCTGCACCGTCTTGAACCGTGTAGATATCCTTGCGACTACACCTTGCACTCTCTTCGCAAGCCACACCAATATACCAAACCACCCTCGATTATACTAGCGCCACCACCCCAATCTGCTTCGCGAAGCAACATATCCCCTCCCCGACCCAGGCCTCAGCTCCCTCGCCTCCATTCCTCCTCTATTTACTTTCATTTTTTATAACATGGGTGACTGTATTCGAAAAGACAATTGAATGAAGGAGTGCATTCTATAAACTCAATAGCGACAATATGTGATACAAAATACTAGAAAACAATGATAATTAGAGGGAAAAAAACTTGGTTCTCATGAGGGAGGAAAACAATGTGATGCCCCTCCTCCTCTCAGACACACATCTACACGGTATTTTTCTGACAATCAGATCTTAAACTGCTCGCAAAAAGGCTTCAAGTATTCACTTCATTCCTACTATAGAGCTACACAATTACGTGACAACACAATTATCCCTTTTAAGACCGCATCGTTACACTAGTCCACTAAGGTTTGCCGGTGAGTTCCTTTTTTTGTGTGTGTGTCACCAGGCTTGCCAACGACGTCTATGCACTCATAAGACAAGTGTGCCATCCTCTAATTTACTCAAACTTCATTACCGCGTATTAGTTAGCTAATGACTATGGACACTCCAGTGGATCAAGCATGAAGCCTGCCAACTTGTCAAGGCAATGGCAAGCTCAGGTGCAGAGCATACCGGCATACCCCGATGCACCGTACGAAAAGGCAGGATCAACGATCAACGATCAACCGAGAGTCCGGGACAACGGGCACGCAGCCACGCACGCACGCGCGAAGCTCATGGAGGTGAGACGACGTGAAAACGACGGCACCTTGGAAAAGGCGGAAAGCGAGGCAATAGTCGGCGCGCGGGCAGCCCCACCCGCCGCCGACCATCCGTGTCTATTCTCCGTCCCGATGCCGTCCTCGCCCCGCAACGCAACTACGCGAGCGCGAGCGCGAGCGCCGGCCCGGGCGCCAACACGTACTCCCTTCGCAAGCCACACCAATGTACCAAAGCCGCCGCCCTCGATTATACTAGCGCCACCACCCCAATCCGTTCGCAAGCAACACATCCCTCCACGGCCTCGGCTCCTTCGCCTCCCCCCGCCCCCCTCGGCTCCTCCTCCACTCCTCTTTCCCTCCCTCTCTTTCATCCCTTCCTTGCAGTCCCCTTCTCCTCTCCCCGCGCCCCGACACCTCGTTTTTTTTATCCATCGGTGTCGACGAGGGGAGCGACGAAGCGGAGGACGCCCCAGATCTAGGGTTCCCCCGCCGCGTGCCCTTCGAGGAGATAGAGAGGGTCTGCATCATGAGGGCCACCGGGGAGCACACAGCTGCGGTGCCCATCCCCACCCCGCCGCTGCCGCCTGCTGCTGCGGCCTCTGCGACGGAGGAAGCCGAGAAAGAGAGGAGGAAGAACCGCCGCCGCCCCTCGCGGCGCTCCAAGCAGGCGGCCGTCGCCGCGCCGCAGGGCCCGCACGCGGACGCCGCGGGGCCGAGGTCAGTCAGATCGATGCCGCCCATGAACGTGGGCAGCGGCGGCGCCGGTGTCGACGCCGAGGCAGAGGCGTCCGCGGCGGGAACGAGCCAGTCCTGCCCCCTGCTGCCCACGCCGAGACCCGCGGAGGCGCCTGTGTCGAGGGTGGGCGGGGGAGCTACGGCGATGCGGTACTTCCAGCCGCACTGGCCTGAGCGGGCCGTGGAGGACGCCGTCAAGGTATTCGCTGGAGCCATGGGAGGCTTGCGGCTTCGTGGTTGTGATTTCGCGTGAACTGACACACTGATTTGATGCGTTTGCTACACAGAGAGGGTATGCATTCGTGGCGAAGTTCAGGGTGAACGCTCACAACCGAAATGAGGCAAGCACGGCTCGGTGATCTTCTGATTACTAACGTTGTACTGTTTCCTTACAACTGTGTGCTAACGTTTGAATTGTGTGATTTTGCAGGCGTACTGCACGATTGATGGCATCCCGGTGGATGTTCTCATTACAGGATTGGCACAAAACCGAGCGGTATGTACATCTCTGCATGCATGATGTGCTAATTATTGGGTGTTTACGAAGCTGCCCCATAAGGAAGTTTTAGTGGGTACTGGATAGTGCAAAGGCAGGCTATCGCGCTAAAGCTCGTGTGTCTGTTAACTGGTTGGGCATGCCCTGGAATGTGTTTTTTGTTGGACATGCCCTGGAATGTGTTTTTTGTTCGCTAGTTACCCAATCAGGAGGAATGAAAACAGTGTCAGATTTGGCACGAAATGTGACTCAGGACAAAATTCAGCACTATCCTGTTGTGTCTTTCCTTCCAGGGGCGGAGGGCCCGGTAGGGCGCTTGCCGTACCTTGCTCCGCCGCGGATCCCCACCTACGCTTGCACCGATTCGCTGAATGGACGCTGACATGCAATGCAATGCAACGCCCTTGACTCAGGAGTAAAAAACGATTAGATGAGCCATTGTTTAATTGTTAGGCCTTTGGACCTTGTGGAATGTGGGCTGGCTTACCGTGTATGTTTCTGGCCTTCCAGTGCCAGTATAGAATACAATATTGTGACACCATCGATCGGCCCACAGTTCGACGGTTCGTTTAAGTGTCCAAACTCTGGCAGTTGAACCTTTTTTCCATTGTTGTTTGTTCAGTTTTTTGGTTATCAGCTAACTGGGTCGGTTGATTTTGAAGCACAGTAAACTAATAAAAAAATATGGAACAAAAAGCAAAAAGCGATGTCAAAATCAGAGAGATATTACAGCGTCTTGTGTATAAACCATTTTGATAAAAGATATTATTTTATTATCTATATATTATCCATTTCACCATACCTTAACTTTTTTCCGTCCTCCGCCACTGTTTCCTTCCTGTGATATAGCATCACCAACTATCAAGTTTTGTCATGGTAGAAGCGGGCATCTCAATTTGTGCTGAAAACAACTCGTACCTTCTGCACACTAGGCACATAAAGTATGACTAGCTTGTCCCCTGCAGAGCTGGTTGAAGCATGCTATACCTTATATCGGTAATGTGCTTTCATGTTGAACTTAGTCAGTACTGCAACCAGCACCAATTGGCATTTCTCTGGGAATAACATGTGACCATCGGAATTATTACCACAATAGCTTTTACTTTTGGAAATAATTCAAACAAAACTGCATTGCTAGTTTTACCTTATTGACCATTTTATTGGGTTTTAGTGTTCTGCTGCAGGTGCGGTGCTCTCCCTTCATCCTTTCATTCAATAAATTTTATCTTCTTGCATGCAAGAGGCTTTTCTATTTCTGTACCAGTACTCCTAACAAAGATTATGCTTCCTAAACAAACAAGTAGTGCTATTGGTGATATGCATATGTCTATATGCACTTCTTTTTGTCTTGATGTCTTACCATATGGTCTGTTATAAGGGGTCGAGTTCCAATGCTTGCAGTGCCTATACCATTCTGCTCTCTAGCTTTGCCTATTTATGCTACACGGATTTTGAACTCACAGCATCATGTTATGTCATGAATTACATTGCAGGTTGAAGGTGATCTTGTTGCTATCACACTGGACCCTGTTGCTCAATGGACCAGAATGAAAGGTCCGAATGTTGCATGCAACCCTGCGATAGGAGGAGATTCTGTGGTCCGTGAGTTTAGTGAAACAAATGGGAATCATAGTTGGAAGAAAGGACATGCAGATGTCGGCTGCAGGTTTGAAAATTGCAGTAACGACTTACCTGTTTTGGATAGGATGCAACCCCCACACAAGAACAGTGGTTTTAGTCAAGCTGTTAAGTGTGGAAATGGGAATGCTACTGTCCCTGAAAGGAATGAGATAGACTTGAATGATGGAAAGAGTGAGGCTGCAAGAGCATTACAAAGGATCTGTGCCATGATATACTCTCATCCAAGCAGACGTCCTACTGGGAAAGTATTATCAGTCATTAAGAAATCTCCGCGCCGTGATGCCATTGTAGGTTTCCTTGCTCCTTTCTCAGAGTTCCCTGATGGAGAGCAGCAGAGAAATCAGATGGGTCTAAAGAGGATGAACAACAGAGCATCATCAGTTACAGGCTTGTTTCATCTCTTGCCTACTGACCCCAAATTCCCCCCGATGGTTGTGAGTTTTAGCACTTTGCCAGATAGTGTCAGACAGAGCCTAAGGGGTGATGCAGCTATTGAGAAGGAATTAGTTGCTGCACGAATTGATGAATGGAATGACGAAAATCTCTATCCCTATGCCCATGTTATACGGTTCTTGGGGAAGGGTGGTCATGTTAAAACACACATGGATGCTATATTATTTGAGAATGCGATATCTGATGCTGAGTTTTCCCCGGAGTCCTTGGCATGTCTTCCTGACAATTGTTGGAAGATTCCTCAAAAAGAACTTGAAGCAAGAAAAGATTTGAGGGAGGTCTTGTCTTTTACAATAGACCCTCCTACTGCATCAGATCTTGATGATGCTATATCAATTGAAATACTTTCAGGCAGAACTGTCCGTATTGGGGTTCACATCGCAGATGTTTCCTACTTTGTACATCCAGAGACTGCGTTAGATGCTGAAGCTCAAAGCCGATCTACTAGTGTCTACACCCTGAAACGCAAAATCTCAATGTTGCCTTCAAGACTTTCAGAAGTGGTTTCGCTTAATCCAGGTGTAGACAGGCTTGCCTTTTCAATTATTTGGGATATTGATCCTCATGGTAACATAATTAGTCGCTGGATTGGTCGAAGCGTCATCTTTTCGTGCTGCAAGCTGTCGTATGAGCTTGTGCAGGATTTGATTTGTAATGAAGCCAGTCAGACTAGATCTGCTGTTTCTTCTCTTGAAGTACATGGTAAATTTGAGAGAGATGATGTTATCAAGTCACTTAGAGGCCTTTATGAGGCCTCAAAAAATCTGAAGGAAGTTAGGTTCAAGGGTGGAGCTCTTTCTCTTGACACTGCAAAGCTTATGATCTTGTTTGATGAAGATGGGGCTCCATGTGATAGCTATCGCTATGTGAGGAACAATGCATGCTTCATTGTTGAGGAACTAATGTTGTTGGCGAATATGTCAGCTGCAGAAGTCATATCTAATGCATTCCCTGATTGTGCCTTACTTCGTAGGCACCCTGAACCTAATTTGCGGAAGTTCAGAGAGTTCGAGGCATTTTGTGCTAAGAATGGTTTTGAATTGGATGCTTCATCATCTGGTCAACTCCACCTTTCACTCTCTAGAATAAAGGAAAAGTTGCAAGAGGATCCTGTTATGTTTGATATTCTCATGTTTTATGCTTCAAAGCAAATGCAGTCAGCAGAATACTTTTGCACAGGGGACCTGATAAGCAAGAAAGATGATTGGGCACATTATGCGCTCTCTGTCCCTTTGTATACACACTTCACTTCTCCACTTCGAAGATATCCTGATATAATTGTTCACAGGACTCTGAATGCAGTGATTGAGGCTGAACAAGTGTATATGAAGCAAAAGAAATCTTCCACAGGCTGGAATGGAGTCAAAGCCTCTTGTGAATTGATGGATAGATGTTTTACAGGCCTCCAGTTGTGCAAGGATGCTGCTGAATCTGAAGAAGGAAAAAAAGCACTTTCTGCTGCAGCTAAGAAATTTAAGGTTCCTTACTCTGAAAATCTCAGGGAGATTGCTGAACACTGTAATGAAAGAAAGTGGGCTGGTCGCCGTACAGAAGATGCTGGACAGAAGCTCTACATGTGGGCTCTGATAAAGAACAAAGAGGTAATTGGGGCATCACCATTTCCAGCTTTCAAGCAAGTTTTCCCGTGAGCTTTATTTTGAATTCTGCTGTTTTTAACTCTTATCTTTGCAGGTTGTGGTCTGCAATGCTAGAGTTCTGGGGCTTGGACCCAGATTCATGTCAGTTTATGTGCCCAAGCTTGCGGTATGTTTTTTTGCCAACCCTCATATAAAAGGAGCACTTGTTTCATTTTTCTTCTTCCTCACCTCAGTGTGATTTTATGATGCAGATGGAACGAAGGATATATTATGATGAAGTTGAGGGCTTATCAGTTGAATGGTTAGAAGCCACTGCAACGTTAGTGCTTGATGCATGCAGGAACAAGCCTGCTCAAAGGAGGGGAACTCAGATGAAGTGCAGGCCAATTGAGGAAGTCGCAATGGTGGTGAACCCTTCAGAGTTGTCTGAAGAAGATGAGGAATCAGGAGCAACAGAAGCTGGCGGCTGCACTGCCAAGTCTGTTTTGTTGAGTGGCGACGCAGTGAAACCTCAGACCGCTCCAGCTGTTCTGCCCTTGGTGATACATTACCTGAGTGACATCCCTGTGGTTCTCCATGCAATTGGTGGTGAGGATTGTGCGGTGGACATTGGAGTAAGACTGTACATGGCGTCATACTTCGAGTTATAGGAAACCTCCTATCATGATAGGAAATAGTTGGTCAATTTTCAACAGTTTTTCAATCGAACGAAAGTAATAAAATGATGGTAGGCAAATTCCAACTTAGTGCTGTAGATATTTCATTCATGTATAGCTAATTAGCTACCCTTCCAGCGCAGAAAAAGAAACCCCCAACCCCTATCCGTTCTTTACCATCCTGTGACATTTGAGGGTTTGCTCGCAGAGTCAAGTGGCTTCCGTTTTTATTCCCAGGCTGCTTGATGAGGACTGAGGTACCAGAATGGTGGAAGAGGGAGTCTACAATAGTGCCGCACTATTTTAATAGTCTCTTTAATGATTTTCTGCTAGCTTGTGAAACCACATGAAGTATTTTTTTTTTACTGGTGGGTTCACTCAGATGTTGAAGCTGGTGTTTTGTTACTTCGGACAATAAGTCTCTTTGGTGACTGTTGCTGTCGTTTGTGTAATTGTGTTTTCACTTGTTTCGTGAGGACGAGATGTATGGTGCGGTGCTGCAGTGCTCTTTTTGAAGTTGTGGTCGTGTGATTATTCTTTGCAATTGCAGTTTTACCCATGCAGATCATGCGACCAACTCAGAAATGCTGTAGGACTTCCATTCGTTTGTACTAAGTTACTGAGTGATAATCTGAATATCTGATGCTACGTCCCAGCACATTTGGAATGGCTACTAACTGCAGGATTTTGGCGTTGTAGTTTTGCACTTCAATTCTACTAAAATGATGATTATGCAGTGTTCTGACTTCTGAGTGAGGACCATTCATCGGTGGACGTTTTAATGATTGCTTCCGGATCAGATGGCTGGCTTTGAACAGGTTGACGCCTGTTCCGTGAGTCCTGGCAAAAGCCTGATCCACCGGTGACAGTTTACCTCAAAATGCCTAGAGCTTTTCTACGTGCCATTACGAAAGATACTCTTAATCTACATGCCAATAAAAAGTTTAAATACATCTTGATATCATGACATTTTACTTTTTTTTTCTTCCTAGCCATTTCATCCCCTTTTTCATGTAACGGGCTGCTTTGGAAAAGTTTTAAGGCTATCCGTCGTCCACCTCTATTTTCATCTCTAAAAAGGAATATTTTATCTTAGTCATCGAAATTCTCTACTCTATACCTATTTTTCTTGCAACCGTGTTATTTTTATCCCATATTCTATACCTACTATTCCATATTTTATTTCCCTTCCCCTCTCTCTCTCTCTCCCTTTCTCTCTCTCACCAACTCTCTCTCTTTCGCTGCAGTGTTTAGCGCAGATCAACCGGAACGCCGCAGGTAGCGATGCGCTGTGCGGCCGGTACGCTGCAGGTGCGTTTACAGGCGCGCGGTGCGGGCTATCCAGGCGCGCGCGCGTGCTGCCGGTCCGCTTGCAGGCGTGCGGTGCGCCTAAATACCCTCACCTCTCTTCTTCACCATGCACTTCTTCGTTTTCTCCGCCGGTCGTCTTCCTCCCGTCCTTGTGCTCGAAGTCCATGGAGACAGCAGACAAGGGGAGAGGCATGGGATGGGGGCGCCGTCGCCTGGGGCTGGGGCCGCGGCAAGGGGGCTGGAGGCGCCGCCGCCACGGGGCAGGCGCGGCCTGGCCGCTGGCGTCCCTAACGAGGCCGAGGCGAGCGAGTTGGCGGTGTACACATTGGCGCTGAGGACGAGCTTGATCACGGCCGCGTGTGCGGCGCGGCCGTCGCCTAGCGCGCCGGCGCGCGTGCAGCACTTGACGCGGTACGCCGTGAGCGCGTGGAGCGGGAGGCGGACTCGAGGTGGCGTGGCCGCGGGCCCGAACGTCGGCTTGACGAGGTCGCGGACGACGGGGTCGGCTCCCGGCTTGGCATGGCGGCGAGGCTCAGCTGTGCAGGCCGTCGCGGCCAGCAGCAGCGGCGTCCGCTGCAGGCCAGGCTGCTCCCGACCGCGCAGCCCTAGGTGCGGCGAGCGCGCGCAGGGGCGCACGCGGTCGTGCGGCCATGGCGGGCAGGGGGCGCACGCGGCCGTGGCGGCCGGAGCTCGCGGGGCGGGGCGCGCAGGGCCAGGCGGCGCTGGAGGTGTCGCGGCCGACGGCGCGGGACGCGTCCGGCGGCGGGCGCGGACGGGTGCTCGTCGGAGCTCGGCCATCGTAAGTCGCGCCCACCGACTCCATCGACGGCGCGCCCACCGCACAGGCAGCAGCCGGGATGGCCCCGGTCCGCACCATCGACGCGCGCGCGGGGCGCCCGCGGACCTGCACCGCGGCGTCCCTGAGGATCCGCACGAGGTCCCGGAATAGCTCCGGCCTGTCGGCGATGGCGGTCTTGGCGTCCGCGTCGGCCACGGCATCCACGCGCGCGTCGGCGCCCGCCCCGCCCTTGGCAAAGGAGAGGAGCGTCCCGGCCCCGTGCCCCCAGCGACGGTGTCTCCGGCCCCGCGCTCCGGCTCTGCGACCCAAGCGGCGATGTCCCGGCCTCGCGCTTCGGCTTCCCAGTCCGCCAGTTCCCAGCCCAGAGGAACAGAGAGAGAAAGAAGTAGAGAATGGGGTTACGAGAGAAGGGCGTTTTATCGCTGGCCGGACTCACGTGTCAGTGCTAACAAACAGCAAAAACCATACGGTTGTTGGACAGAATGGCATAGGAGAAAAAAAAATAAAATGTCATGTGACATCAGGATGTGTTTAAACTTTTTAGTGGCAAGTCAGAAGCATCTTTCAATTTGACACAGAAAAAAGGCTCAAATGCGCAACACTGGAACAACCAGTAACGTCCATGGGCCTGTTTGCTTAGCTACAGTATTTTTCTCTCGTAGAGAAACAGCTTCAGCTGGCTTACAGGCCTCATGTTTCCCCGTGTGGCAGTAACAAAAGTACATACAGTATTTACAAATCTGAGCAAACTCGCTTGACGCTTGAGAAAAAGCAAGTCTCCAGACTCCAGTACTACCTGGTCCTGCGCACAAAAATGCTGGCAACTCTCAAAGCCTACTAAACTGTACAGACGTGACATGTCTATTTGGATGTTCAACTGGCTATGGGATTGGTCACCATCGACAGATTCCTGGTTTCTCTGTCCGACAGAGTGTTAGCATCTCCTCGTATTTGGAAGGGTAGACGAAGCCCCAAAGCTGCATTAAACGAGAAAAGAACAGTTGAAGTACTTAAATAGATTAAAAGGGCTCATAAAGGCCTTTCTCCCAAACTTGCAGAACATGTGGACGGCCATAAAAGGGCTCTTTATGTCCTTGCAGAATTATTTCCGTTGATAGATTAAAATTGAAAGCTTCTTGATCATATGGATGTAGTTATGTTCACCAGGAAGAAAATCGCAGAACATAAATACACAATGCTCGAATGTTTTAAATACCTCAACATCTTTCACTGAGAAGTCTGGAGAATGCGATAAACACCCGTTGTTAAAAGTCTCTGAATTAGAACTTGAACCAGTCAAACTGCAAAGAGAAATGCAGAAAATACAGGTGAGTTGTGTGGAAATTAACAATGACTTGTATACCAGTCGTAGATGGTGCGAGATATTACAGGTCTGCATCAAGATAAAGTGCAAAATGACCTCCTCCCCCTAGAGCCATATAGTCAGTGGAGCACACCGTAAAATAGTTATTTGCGCCTGCAGCAAGTTTTTTACTTTTAGATAAAGGAAGCTTATTGAAAACAAGACTATTACATCAAGATGATACACCCGGTCTTCACATCACTTCCAACCTCTGCATAATTAAAATTACACGGCCTAAAATATTTTAAATGTTACTCAATCCTCAAACTAGATTGACACCTAAGTGCATGGGTAAAAAAATCCCTAACACCGTAAAATAGTTATTTGTGCCTGCAGTAAGTAGATTTTCAATAGCTTACACAAAGAAAAACAGTTCTCAGAATGCACAACAAAGTCACAGCGGCATTGGTAAATTGTTAAATTAAATGCGCTGAAATAACATGAAATAGAGATTTTGCCATATTTTGATGTTATCACGCAAACCATGAAATGGATAAACTGAAAATTACCTGTCGGTCGATATATGACAGGGTGATTGTGTAAATTAGTGAAAACGAAGGAATTATTGGTCCCCTGCAAGATTAATTTGCAGAATATTCAGCACAAGATTTTTTTTTAACAAACAATTTATCAAAATGTTGAGGCGAAACCTGATACTTCTTTGAACTGGATGGCTGCAATGGGGCCTCAACTAAACCACCAAAAATTGTACCTTCTTTATCCCCAACAACCTGTAATGTAACATAACATCAGAAGATGAAGAATGGAAAAGTAGCAATAAGCAATCTATGGCACTTTTTTTGAAATTATATCAGATGATGCTATGAGTGCCCATAAAATCCACATCATCAACAATATAGTAACTTATGGAGTTAAATAAGATCTATAGCTTAAAAATATGAAACAGTTAGCAACTGTGGAGGTGAAATAGGCTGCCGTTTCTTAAGTAATAGTGAAAAACCATAACATTCGAGCTACTTAGGAAACAGTAACGTTACCAAGAGTGAGAAACCAGGGCAAAGCATGCTCCTTCTATATAAAGTAGATAACGATATACCATGCCTCCATGTACTGCACAGTATGAACATAAACATTAGATAACAGTAGACACACATGATCAAAAGTTAGAACATATCAGAATAGGAGACATCTTAAACCTGTATAGCAAGACCCAGTTCCTTCCCTGGGCAAGAACCGGGAGAGAGGCATAAAGAATTGATTGCATCAGTTCTGACAAAAGAACAGATGGTTCTGACATAGTTGGCAAACTACTGAAGGAAGCAACTTCCTTTGGTTCCTGGCGCTCCAATACAGGTGCATCTGGTTCAGTATGACTTACTACCTCCCTGTCAATTTTAGGCTCTGCAGTTGTTTGTTTGAAACCACCAATCCTTGCCGCCTTGTTAATGATTTTTCCGATGGAATGCTTCCCCCTACTTATCAGACCTGTTCTTCCCTTGCTTCCCTTCCCCATGGGTGTTAAAGTAGGGTAACCCATGTCTCCATTCTGCTCAGGAATTATTTCCATTGAATCGTTATTAGAGCTCGACGATGACAAAAATGAGATCAAGAATGCTCTAAAGGAAGATGTGTCAGGGCCATCAAGGCTATCAGAATTGTGCTCAGAATCTTTATCATCCTCCAAATTTTCTTGCACTTCGTCAACCTCCTGCAAAATTCCAAAGAAATTGAAATATAAACTTTCAGTAACACGAGATGATGAATGAAAATCTGATATGGTTAAGAGTAAGTGCTAGTACAGAAATCATCATCTAGCGACATGCAACAGACTCCAGCATGAAAGAGTAAAAGAGAGAAAAAAGAAATGGAAAGCTACCAAAATACCATCTGATCAACTTTAGCCTTTTTTTTCGAAAGCGTGCATTGGCTGATCAACTTTGGCCTTGCAGCTACATCTATCAGCCACTCAATGACATCATAAAAAGACTTAATTGAAAATTTAACCAAGGGCGGATAGAACTCTGGTTTCCATCAGAACTTTCCCGCATGATAAGTGAAAACGCACAGGAAATGCAAGATACATTGATGGAGTAAACCTATATCAGTGTGCCCTTTGCATACCATAGGCATCTTCTAAACATCTTTAAACCAAAATTATTTCAGGACTGGCCCAGTGAACAGCCCTAACTGCATTGGAGCGCCAATTTCTGAATAAGCTCATACCAGAAGAAAATCCTCCGCGTGAACTAAACAAGAGCGCTTGCCAAGCTAGCAATAGTTCCACCAACCAAAGCATGTTCTAATTAGCATCAATCAACACTAAAACCCCCAGGCATCGCACACCAAACCCTAACGATAGGACGCCCCAGCTGCGAAATCACTCTTTACCCGAGCGGATGTCACAGCCCAAGTCGCCCAACCGCCCGAATCGGGAGCGCGAGCGAGACCCTCAATCCAAAACCGGACTGAATCGCCTACACGAGAGGGGAGGGGAAGGGAAGGGAGCGGGGATCCGGTGTCTCACGGGGAGGTGGGAGGTCTCGCGCTCGGAGACGGGGTTGAGGATGACGGTGGTGAGGTCGGACACGAAGTGCGCCGCCTTGCTGCTCAGGGACGGCAGGTACCCCATCGATCCTCCTTACGGGCACACGCCCACGCGCTCCGCGGCTGCTAAATTTGGGAGGCGCTCGCCCGCCCCTGGCGCTTCCGGAGCTGCGCTTGGACGGGTGGGAGAACCGGAGAACACGGAGCCGGCGAGCGCCGGAGTTACTTCGAGGGGAGACGAGCGGATTTGGACTCGTTCGGTGGTTGGTCTCGATTGGATATTTGGAACCCTTTTCTTTTTCAGTAACGTCGTGGCGTTGTCCGCGGCGGTTAGCGGGTAGCGACGCCGGCAGCAGCACACCGTGCGCGGCGGGGGAGGCGGGTAAGCGACATGTACTGTGCATTTCCAGCATTCAAGAGCATCCACGTTAATCCTTATGAGATGTGGTACTCTATAAATCCTCACAATAATTAGAAATAACTAACCTTTAATCTGGTAAACTATAATCATCATTGCCTATAATAATCATTGCATTCATTATGTCTTATTTTATATATAAAAAAAGTATACACATCTACAATTAAGAATAACATTTAAAATAACATCATAAACTTGTATCTAAATTATCCACATCTATTATTATAAAATATAATATAAAATACATCCCTAATTTTTATCTAAATTATTCACCTTTGCTACTATGAAAGATAATCTAAATACCCCTAAATTTGTATATAAATTACTCGCCTACGCCTTTATAAAAGATAATTTAAAATAATCTTTTAAATTTGCATCTAAATTACCCACATCTACCGTTATGGAAAACAATGCAAAATAACCCCTAAAATTTACATCTAAACTATGCACATATGTCAGCATGAAATACTATTTAAACAAACGTCTTTATCTGTGTCTAAATAATTCACCTATGCCGTTATGAAATAAACTAAAATAGCATTCAAATCTACTTATATATATACTAATATAAGGTATTATACATAAGAATTCAATAGCTATAAAATACGCTATATATACACGACATATATATTTGTAATTTGCGCACTTCACTCGCTGTTAAATTAAAATAAGCATAATGCTACGTGCCATTACATAGACCAAGTAAACACGTACTCCCTCCATCACTTATTATCTGTCGCTATGGGAAGCATGCTGATCAAACTTTTTAACCTTGACTAAGTTTATAGAAATAGTAGCAACATTTGTATCTCCAAATAAGTTTATTATAAAAATAGATTCTGATGATCTATCTAATGATACTAATTATGTACTGTAAATGTTAATATTTTTATATAATTTTGTCAAAAGTTGGCTAAGTTTGACTTCTCAAGAAGTGAGAACGACAGATAAAAAGGAACGAATGTAGTATATATTGGGAGAGTTAATTAATAAATCTAAAAATGATCACAAAAATCAGAAAGATACATGACGATTTATGTTATTGTAGTACTTGAAAATGCAATCTACGACCTAAAATGTTTATTTTCCATAAAATACAAAAAAGTAGAGTTAGATAATGATACAATAAGATAAGAGTTTCAACTTAAAGGATAAAAAATCCATATCAACCAACAAGGTCAAATTTAGGAAAATCAAAATCTAGATTTGTGCCGTCCTAAGATTGACGGACCAGTAGCCAACTAATACACATCGCAAGTATATTACAGAGTTCCCTTCGGTATAACAAACAGGGCACTCAAAAATTGTCAGGACCATACTGCATCATCATCATCATATATTACATGCTTCAGGCTTTCAGAGTAGAAGTACTACAATCCTTGCACTGATGCAAGAGGCGACTAGGGTCTCTAGTGGAGAAAAGGAAAGTATGTTTATGAGCTATGATACAGTGTTTTTTCTCTCACAACAAAACAGCATTAGCCGGCTTATAAGCCACAGAAACGATCAAGCGAACAGGGATGAAGAGGGTTTCTGCAGAAGGAGCTGGGCTACTGTCTGATCCATGGGGTTCGTCCTGCGTCTCGGCCCATCTGCCTGATTCGAACCTGCCATATAACATTATAAACATATTCAAGACCTGAAATCGTGGACAAAGTACAGTGATTCGACGAATTAATGGATCTATATCAGGACATGCATGGTACGGAGTATTCAAGAAAAATCGCAATATGAGTAGTACCTATTTGAACCCGATGATCCCAATCCTCCACTTGCACTAGCAAGACGATGCCTTTGTTCAAGCCTGTTGGCCAACCGGTACAGGGAATCCCTTATGCGTCCTTTGGTCGCCAGATCAAGCTGCATGTGTGGCACATAAAAAGGATATAAAAAGTAAGTATTAACTTCACATGACGAAAAGGGAGACAGCAACAGCATCACGAGAACGGTTAGTTACGAAATGCTGTGGCAGTAACTGTAAATCGCCTACCTTGATTCATGCCATACTGAAGCTTCTGAAAGGAAAGATCCTTCACTGGCACGGCATCCAGAACCACTGCCGAGACAGGCTGCCCATGTAATCCTACAGAACCCATGTCCTCCGAACAGAACTGTAACTGTAACTGTAACTCTGCACAGCTCAGAGCGCAACTGCCTGCAAACTCTTCTGGAAACCGATGTTTCGGCGCTGAAGCGGTGTCGCTCATCAACATCGTCTCAGGCTGCTGCTCATATGTTGCCAGTGGAGGAAAGTACATGTCCAGTGGGTTTTCAGCCATCTCCTCGAGGATTATGTCTGGAGCCCCGTTAAACGGGTCTTTAGTCTTGGCCGCAGAACGAGGAGCACGAGCAGTAACGGTGTCTGGCCCTGAGCAACAAGTAGACGAACCATCGGTGCACATGGTGCTTGATGCCGCTGGGACTGGGACTACTCGCATTGCCGGGCTTGGGCAAAGAATAGCCTCTAGCCCCTCCCAGCCACCCGTTTGGCTGGCGAGCGCTGTATCATCAAACGGGAGGAAGAGTTCGGCATCCGAAAGACCGGAAGAGGAGCTGGCATGTGCATCATAATTCGAGGCTATACCACTACTGCTAGCTCCATTTCTGCTGGACTGTTGCTTGGTTTTTGTCGTATTTACCTGCATATAGGTCAATCAAGAGAGAGAGAAAATCAATTTTTTTCTCAACTGAGTGTATAAGCTTTTCAGGAAAAATATGATCTGGACTCGTGATATTGACGAGGGCAAAGTTCTGGACTCTTGACGTGATAAGAGAAGCTACCCTTAATTGGTAGGAAATCCTTTGCATCATACCAAGGGTAGAGAAAGTAATCAGGAATTAATTAAGTACCTTCAGAGTGTTGCTGTCGTTTCGAACGATTGAGAAATCAATATCGTCAGAGTAGCTGTTCCGTACTAGCTGAGCTTCTGGTGAGCAATTTGAGGACCATAGTATGTCCTCGAAATAATTGCTCCCTATCTCAAACGTAGGGTCGAAATTTCTTCAGAAAAAAATTCAAAAAAAATCTTCAGAAAATGAAAGGAGAAAAAAAATGTCGAGGCATCACAAAACTGTGGCGTTCGCACGTGCTAAACATGGCAAGCGGATTACCTCAGGCTTGCCTCGAGATCGTCGAAGCCAACCAGCTCAGGCCAGTCGGAGAAGAACATATCATCCCCCTTGTTGCGTTCATCTTGGAGTGCTGGGATGGTCTTGCCTCCAGTCGAAAGAACGCCTGAAGAACTTCGGGCACCAAGGCATCCTTCAGCACTGAACATGCCGTGGCCTTGAAATAGCATACTATGGTCACTGATCGTAGAAAAGTCATCCATCGCGTTGATCTTGATGCTTGCAAAAAACTGCGAAGATAAACGAAACTAACATCACAGACATATAAGTAAGAAGAAGAAGAAACGGTGACAGAGAACTTGACAGATGAACTTGTTTATACAGAACACCTTTCTATGTAGTACTACTACTCTACTACTAGTTCGCATGTCTTTCTATGATGCAGAAAACCAAGAAAAAGCAATGATCGGCCATCGCAACATGCAACTACATATGCAGCTGTACTACTCAGTACACAGCACATAACAAAATGGTGGAGTACCAGAGAACCAAAGAACAACCGGAGCGAGCCATACCTCGTCTCGAACTCGTGATGCTCGCAGCAGTCGCAGGCGCGGAATCGAAACAGCCGGGGAACGTGCGTGAAGTTCGGAGACGCAGAGCTTGGAACTTGAAAGAGTACTTGCGAGCCCGACGGCACGCACAGTGAGGCCTAAATAGGAGCAGCGCGGGCGCCGAACGCCGATCGCCCGAGCCATTCATTCGGTGGACGAGAATTAGGCGCGTGCCGAAGTGCCGGAACGCTTGTCTAGATGCATGCTATCGGTGACGACGACGACGACGTACGAGTGGACTCTTGTGTCTTCTCCCCCGGCCCGGACCCCGGTCGTCCGAGAATGACCATTCGGCACAGCTCTGTCGCGCCCCGACGCCGACGGGACGCCAGAAACGGCAAGGGGGTGGGCGCCCCGCGCGCCCGGTTCTGGCATGCGGACAGCGACGCGCGCGACCGTGGTAACATGCACGACGAATCGGCGCCCTCGCGATCACATCAGGATCAGGGTGGTTCCACGTACGGCGGGGGCTATGCCATCCACACATCCACACTCGCCTACGCCGAACGCGGCCGCGTCTTTCGTGAGAAGGGCAACGGCAAGCAAGGTGGCGACAGGCGAGGCGAGGCCGGCAACGATTCCAGTGACCACCTCGCGCCGCGCGCGCGCGATTGTGTTTGTGTTTGTGTGAGGTCCTGGGGGCGGCGTGGTGGCCTTGACGATTGGGGTGTCGCTCGCTGCCGCCTCGTCACCGAGCTTTCGAGGGCGGACTTGTCGTCCTGCTCCGTTCGGGCGCGCGGTTCGGCCACGCCGTGCTTTTGACGTGCGATGACATGACGTTTCACGTGGGGATTGAGCTGTTCGATCGGGTGGCTGTGCGCTACAGCAGAGTTCAGTCGATCGGAGGCTTTGTTTTGCACGCACGCGCATGTCAGCATGTGCGTGTAAATCTGCTCGCCACTAGCTTGCTATTGCTAGAGGGATGTGATCATGTAACTGGCAAGGACCAAGGAAACAAGCACTAGGTCTGTGCAATCTTGTCTCTGAGCCATTGGGACTTGGTGGCAACTAGAAATGACTGCACGCGCTCGTCTTCCCTCGGCCACTCCGTGTGGCCGTGAGAAACGCTGAAACAGCCATGTGCATGCCATGGCAACCAGCTTTGTGTTTTTGTTAATTTTCTGAATTTACTGATCTCCATATTAGCTCAGCGTACGCATAGAAGTTGTACGCGGCAACGTCTGCGTCGATCCAAAGGGAGCGTCTTTATGGTTTTTGTGCCCAACTCTACGTACGTACGCAACATGAACACGAACCAATAAATCTTATATGGTGGCCCTTTTTAAAAAAAAAAGTCATATGGTTGCCATGCATGACGTTGGCACCGTCACGTACATGCTCAAGGGAATGTTGTGCGATGCCATTGGCGTGTCGGGGAGAGTTTTGGGCCGCGTTCGTCCGGTTGGTTTGGGCTTGTTTGGCCGATAAGCCATGGCTGAAAGTATTGTTGTCTGATTTGGTGTGAGAGAAAAATATTATTCGTTGACTGAAAAAATACGACTTATAAGCCAAACAAGCCCAAACGAAAAGGACGCTTGTCTGCACGGGCGCAGTTCGACCCGAAGCAGGAGGCCTCCAAAGAGCCTTAGAGCCAACACCACAGCGGCACACACCATATGTGAGCGTTTGAATTTTCTCTTTGGGTCGCCACACCACAGACCACACGGCATCGGTCACCTGTCTGCCGTGTGCACGCCCGAATTTTTTATTTTTAGTCCATTTTTTGAAAGCTTTTCACAAATACGTCCCTGAAAGAAAGATTTCAGAATCTGAACCCTTAGCTCGGCGTCATTGATGCTGGTGCCAAGCTAACACGTCTCGGCGCTAGCGTCCGTGGCGCCGAGCTCTTGGGCTCGAGACCCGCGTGGGCGCCGAGCCTTAATTACGTATGGGCCTCAATCCTTTCTCTCTTCCTCCCCCTCTCTCTCGCATCTCCCTCGCCCGAGCCGAGCAGAGCACCGCCGCTGCCGTGCCCGGAGCCCGCCACCGGCCGCCCGAGCCCGCGCGGCCTCGCCCTCACTGGCGCACGCCGGAGCCCGCCACCGGCCGCCCCACGCCAGGCCTGCGCCCCGCGCCGCGCCAGACCACGCGCTCGAGCCGCGCGCGCGCCGGCCCCGTGCCACAGCCGGCGGCGCCCGCCTTGCGCGTGCCACGCCGGCGCCATGCCTGCCGTGCAGTGACCGTGCCGTGGCCATGTCGCGCCCGCGTCGTGCCATGCCGCGCCGCCTGCGCCCGGCCTCGCCTAATTGGCTGCTCGTGCCGACGTCCGCGGATTAGTCGTTGCAAAGGTAAAAAATTATGAATATGCAATGTACCTACTTAGTTGGCATTTATTATTTACTAGTTAATGTGATGACTTAGGTAGTTGATTTAGTTAGTGATCTAGTGAGATATATATATATAGATAGGTAGAAACATAGATACATAGGTACATAGATATAGTTAGATGGCTACTTAGATAGGTAGTTACATATTTAGTTAACTAAATAGGACATAGCTATTTAGTTAGTACATTGTATTTATGTATGTAGTTGTTATCTTATTTACTTAGTTTGTAGTTAGAAAGTACTTGTTAGGTACTATCTATCGTCTAATTTGGACTAAAGGACATGTGTTTCGTTATGTGTTTGAACTAGATGGACAACTGTCGGTGTTTTGAATAAACACCAACTAATAAATTTATATTTGATGCGTGTTAGACCCGGATGGTGTGCTAAAGGACACAAGGTTTATACTGGTTCGACCAGAATGTTCCTACGTCCAGTCTGCTGCTGCTCGTGTTATTAGCACCGAAAAGGGTTCATAGTAGGGGGTACAAACAGTCGAGAGAGGGACATGTCCCAAGTCTCTGATAAAAGGGTCAAAAGGATGCCAAGAGCTTGGTTGCTGCTTGGCTGTGTATGCGACGTGTTGTGTGTAATTGATCTGTCCCCTTAGCGGAGTGTCCTACCCTCCTTTTATAGACCAAGGGGGAGCAGGGGTTATAGATGGGAGAAAGAGAAAAAAAACCAGAGGTAGAGAAGGTCCTTTGAAGGTGTCAGGTCCTACTGATATGGTAGACGATGCCAGGGATAGCATGTTTGTTAATCCTGATAGGGTCGTGCTCTGGCTTCGATCAGCTAGTGGTCGCGTCCCATCCTACTCCGGCGAACAATACGGCACGTCGGGGTACCGAGCTATGACCCTACGGGGAGCGGACGGGGAAGTGACCATACGCTCGTTATTGTTGATGATGTGAGTTCCCTCCTGGAGTGTAGTGGTCATCATATGCTTGTGTAATCCACGCCCGAGGGCTGATGGCAGCGCCCACAACACTGTAGGACAAAAGTCGGCGCCTACAACACTATTCGGGCTCTGCCATGCCTGGAAGGGCTTAAAGCGTCTGTCCCGTCGTATCATGATGGTACTTTCCTGTAGGCATGCAGGGCATGGTCCTCGGTACTATGGTTGACCTGAATATCCTGTCTTACCCTGTGCCCATCATTATGAAGGAGCAGGGCACAGTCATCGGGTGAGACGGAGCCTGTCCTGGGACGTCGGGTGGGGCAGAGCCAGCCCTCAGCCATCGAGCAAGGTGGAGCCAGCCCTCAGATGTTGGGCGAGGCAGAGCTAGCCCTTAGCCATCGAGCGAGACCGAGCTAGCCCTCGGGGGTCAGGCGAGTCGAGACCCATCCCCGGTCGTCGGGCGAGGTGGAGCCCATCCTTAGCCATCGGGCGAGGCGAAGCCAGCCTCCAGTCATCGAGCGAGGCAGAGTCTGCCCCTAGACATCGGGCGAGGTGGAGTCCAGCCCTCGGGGGTCGGGTAAGGCGGAACCAACCCTTAGGGGCCGGCGAGGCGTGGCCAACTTTCGGTCGTATGGACGAGAAGTGTAGTTAAGTTCTTGTCTGTTTGAAAGCATCAACATTTGATGTTTTTTAGCTCCACCTCATTGGGTACCCTAGTATTAGGTCCCCAACAACAACCTAGTGACCATATATCATGGAGCACCGTTGAATACGATCACTATAGATATGTTGAGTTTGTTGACATGCAAAGCGTGCCCATGCTATTCAATGATAGGTCTTCATTTAGTGAGATGGTTGTAAGGGCTCGGAAGGAGCTGCATTGCCTTGGAAATAATGGCATTTGCAGTTGAGGGTGTACTGCACCTAGGTTCTCCTCCCAATATCCTCAGGCGAATTATCCTAATTGGTTGTGCGGATCAGTGGGAGAACTATGTGAGATTGGCTATGAAGAGTTAGCTGTAATGTTTAGACATGGTTGTGCATCGGGTGTTAGTCGATCCCATCCCTCATGGGGTTTTCCCACCAATGGGTCAGCAGGCACACATCGACCCTCCCGTCCTAGAACCTAATATGGATATGGAGGTTGCATCTACGGTTCCCGATGCTCAATCTGCCCCCAATGCGGTAGTTGGAGATGCTTGTCAGACTCATGTTGTTGTGGCGGATCCTTCTCATGAGATCCCTTTGACACAGAATCATCTGAGTAAATGTCTTAACCACGTGGTTATTGGGAGCTTACCCCCTTCCTTATATCCATTTCTTTTATTCTTTTCTCATTTCTCTACTTATGTTGTAGGAGACATTCCTGATAATGTGGATGTGCCCCCTGTTGCTGCGCAAGTGCACTTTGGAGATGGATTCCATGGCTCCAATAGTATTGAAATTATGCATGATTCAGAGCCATATGAGATGGCAAGGTCTCTTGATTTTGATGATGATTGCCCTGTTAGAGAGCTGACAGAGGGTGATGTTGAGATGTTGAGGCGTATCTTTCCCGGTCGCTGTGATCCAAGATTTCACGAGTTTAGCGATCTTGCTCATTCTGATCAGGCATGTGCAGAAGGACATGATGAAGAGCTCCTAGAACTTCTAAGGCCAGCCCTAACATGGTAATTGAGAATGGGAGGGTGTTCAATGACCTCCCTGCATTGAAGAGGTGGTTGCAGGCATTTGCAGAGATACGAAAGAGACCTTACAAGGTCTTGCATTCATATGTGGAGCGCCGTTACATAGTTATGTGTGACAAGGAACACTATCCTTGGAGGGTTTGTGCAAGGAAGCAAACGGTCACCGAAAAGTGGAAGATCACAAAAGTTGTTGGGCCACATAATTATGCTGACCATAAGCTGACATTAAGGCATCGGCAGTTGACATCTACCCTTACTGCCAAGCGGTTGATGGGAATATTACAGGGAGAACCCAACATGAAGGTGAGGACAATTATCAGGACCGTTGAGGCGTTGTATGGAGGTTATGTGATAACTTATGGTAAAGCTTGGAGGGCTAGGCAGCGAGCGTGGAAGATGATATATGGGGACTAGGAGGATGGGTACGAGCAGCTGCCAGTACTTTTCAATGCAATCAAAGTGGTGAATCCAGACATACATTATAAGTACATCCTAAAACCAAATGCATGGAAGGATGAGAGGCAGATATTCTTCCGTGCTTTCTAGTGCTTCCCTCAGTGTGTCGAGGCCTTTAGGCATTGTCGTCCTATCTTCTCCATTGATGGTACGTTCCTGATTGGCAAATATTAGGGCACACTTTTTATAGTCATATCCTATGACATGAACAACAAGTTGGTTCCTTTAGCATTTGCTTTGGTTGAGAAGGAGAACAATGACAGTTGGGGGTGGTTCTTGAGGCTTGTCTGGATACACATGGTTGGGTCTAGCAGGGAGGTTGGCGTCATATCTGATAGGCTCCAGGGCATACTTAATGCCATGCAAGAGCAGATAGAGGGGTATGCACCTTTGCACCATCGTTGGTGTACTCGGCACCTTGCCGAGAATCTACTTCGGAAGGACGGTGTGAAGGGTAACTTTGATCTGTTCCAAGAGGCTGCTCGACAGCTTGAGGACAAGTACTTTTAGAAAAAGTTGGAGCAGGTCAGAACCGCATCAAATGCAGAAGGTAGACAATGGCTCACTAGTTTAATGAGGGATTTGGAGAAATGGACGAGAGCTCATGACACTAGTGGATGGAGGTATGAGTTTCAGTGCAGCAACATAGCATAGTCATTAAATAAGTTGCTATTGGGGATATGTGGTATGCCCATGAATGCAATCGTTCAATTCACCTTCTATAAGCTTATGGCCCGGTTCAACGATAGACACGCCCATGCATTGAAGTTACTGAGTGATGGAGAGATATGGGCTCCGAAACCAAAGGCACAACTAGAGATGGCAAATGAAAGGGTTGGCACATATGAGGTTACATGCTTTGATCATGCCATAGGGACTTATCAGGTCGAACATAGGGGCGGTACAATGTTCGACGGTGAGGTACGAGAGTCGAGGATGTATGTGGTTGTCCTCCAAGATTTCAAATGATCTTGTGGTAAACCAAGGCAGTACCACTTTTTTTGTTCCCATTTGGTGGCGGCTAGGCATCGCAACTATAATATTGAGATTAGGATACCTCACGAGTTCAGTGTTGACACACTTGTGCACACATGGACCCCCGCTTCGTGCCTTTCTAGGACCCTAGAGAGTGGCCTCCATATGATAGGCCGAAGTACATTGTGGATCTAGCGTACCGCTGGAACAAGCGTGGATTAAGGAAGAGGACGAGGCACAAGATGGTTATGGATCGGATACCCAGAAGAACGAGGCATGGGAGAAGAACCCCATTTGTTACTGACCCCGAGCAGTATGAGTGCGGCAAGTATGGTAGACTTGGACACAATTCACGAAGTTGCCATTGGCAGATTAGTGAGGTGCGATTATTAGTTGATTATATTACTTAATATTTGTCATATTCATTTAATTAATTATGCATGTAATTGTGTCAATTACTTGTACATTTGTAAGTTCATGTTTCATTTCATATTGAATTTCTAATTCATTGACTTTTTTGTAGGATGGAGCAATTTCACCTGGTCGACCCAACGTACGAGGAGACCCATCGAGGACGTCACATAGCGCAGGGCCAGGTAATAATCTATACATTTTGTTGAAATTTTGGTGAGCATACATATGTTCGTGAAGTAACAAGAGACTATATTTTATTCTATGCAGGATCTTCCGCTCCTTCGTCCTAGAACCCACAGTGGGTTCTTGGACATGCGGTACAACAACAGGTACACTCCTTTCCTACAAGGAGCTGGCCTGGATGTCATCTCTTTTTAGGTTCATCGTGGGCTGTCCAAGTTCAACTCAGCGGCCATAACTGCATTGGTTGATAGGTATTATATTCAATCATTGCCTCTATTCATGACCATTTGTTCATGCACTTGCCTTTTTGACATGTAATCTTGATTTATCTAAAATATAGGTGGCGGCTAGAGACTCACAGCTTCCACCTACCTTTCAGGGAGATAACAGTCACACTCCAGGACTGTCAGAAGATGCTAGGCCTGAGGATTCACGGCAACCCAGTCACCGGGTAGTGCAGGTCATAAGGCTAGAGAGCACGAGTATAGGCCTTCCTTGGGCGTGAGCTTGGCGAGCAAGGGGCTCGCACTTCTCGAGTTCTCATCTCTTGGCTCCCGCAAGAGTTCGCACAGTGCCCTAAGGAGGCAGATGAGGAGACAGTTGGGTACTACAGCAGGGCATGGATCCTACACCTGTTTGCCTGCATTCTCTTCCCCGATGCCATTGGTGACACTGTGTCCTAGATGTGGGTCCACTGCCTCAGTGACTGGGACCAGGCGGGTCACTACAGCTAGGGCTCTACAGTCTTGAGTTTTCTATACCAGCAGTTGTGTGAGGGGTGTCGTCGGACTTTGTCCAACGCGTCACTTGGTGGATGCGTGTACCTATTATAGCTGTGGATGTGGGCTCGTCTTCTAGTTGGCCGTCTAGAGGTTCTGGCTCGTTGTGAGTGGTTCCAAGGTCAGCCTCCAAGTCGGCAGTCGACGTGGGCGTACCTTTGGGACCAGGTCAAGGTTCCATATGTAAGGTTAGAGCGGGCGTACATTGAGTTCACAAACGAGCTAGACATGCTGACGGCGTCTAGTGTAAGTAAATTTTATTTCCCATGCTGGTTTCATGGTTTGGAATGGATTAGTATACTGTCTAACATCTTGTTTGGACATGTTGTAGGTGGAGTGGGAGCCATATGATGGAGAGGGGGCACTTCCTTTTTAGTTGAGCAACGTTTGTGGGTTTGACGATGACTTCTATAGGATGAGGTGCCCTCTAATATGCTTCTATGCTGTTGAATTTCACCTGCTAGATAGAGTTACACACCAATTTGGAGTGAGACAGCTTTGGCCTACGGCTCCGTTCTCGACTGGCGTTAACTTACACAAGTAAGCGTTTTGCTATTTCAAATGTCTTGTGATGGTCCATTTCTATTAATACGGTGACATGTATATGGATTCAAGTAACGATGACATACATGCAGGTTGGATCTTTAGAAGAACAGAAAGATTTTTGACTGGGAGAAGCACCACCAGTCCTACATTGAGCAATGGAGGATATGCACGACAACGTGGACGAGAACAATGAGCCACACACGAATCATGAGTTTAGGCGGTACCAAGCTTGGTACTAGCGTGCGACACGTTGTAGGCTAAGGGTATAGTGGACAGAAGATGACTACGCCGACATCGAGTCCTCCGACGATGAAGACATGATGTACGACCAATCTACTCGTGTAGGAAGGCAGGTGGAGGCAGGACTGATCTTGGACAGAGTGGTAAGTCAATTGCCTTATTTTTCTATGTTAAATTACATACCAATACATTAGGCGTTCTTGGACCGACATTAGGAGTTATCTATTTTAGTTAGTGCCATCTTCGAGCCGTATCACCCTTATAATACGTTAGATTCTTGTACAAAAGAAAATAAAACCTATTGCTATCTGTTCAGAAGTATTATTATTGAGAACTTTGTTGCAGGGCAAATACACTCAAATGCTCCGTTGAAGAGATTGAGCACATTTGGCCGAGAGTCAGGGACGACTACATGCTTAGCTTCCTGGATGTAAGATTCAAAATATTCTTTCAAACATATTATTAATACGTTAGATTCTTTCAGTTAACATAATTTTGTACAACAGAGGCTATTACATCGGCTACACCGTGCGACTGTTCGTTGTGGTTGCAGGACAGACACGACGCAAGATGTATACGTTCCTTCCACAGGTAGAGGAGGCTTGGGTTCCTCTAGCCAAGCAGCTACAGGGGACGAGGACAAGGACGACGACGTGAACTAGAGGCACGAGGAGCTTGGCCCCTCTCAGCTCCTTGACGCTCCCTCGACTCAGCCTACACCACCTCCAGGCACTAGGCGATGCCATCTGCGTGACCCTTACACTCTAGGTATGAGCGCTCTCGGTCACAAGGGTAAGGGCAAGAGTAAGGGCAGTGAGGGTTATGGTAGATGTTAGTATGCACTATTATGGATTTTGTATTTACTTCCCTATAACTATTTTGGACTGTATGGACATTGTGGACTATTTAAACTGTACATGACATGTTATGTTCGTTGTGGTTGCATTTTGCTCCTTGGATGATTAAATGTTTGGAATATATAATGATGTCTCTGTTTGTAACTGTGGATGCTCCTAAAATAAGGGAAACTCTTATGAATTTTTTTGTGAATCATTAATCTTGCTACACTGCTAAAAAGGTACAAATATAGTACACGGATTAAATGTAAATTTATTAGAATATGTATAGTCCAATCATATCGTACAGACGCTTTGTAGATGAATCTAGGGTTACCAAGCAACAGTGAACGAATCTAGGCTTTTCAGACAATAAAAATAGACTTTCCAGATACAAGGACAGCAGCGATTTATCACTTCACTGACATAGTACTGGCATGCAAGGAAGCACAACTCCACTCCATGTCCACCATCCATCTTATGACTGTTTGATCCAAGGGCTGAGGTGAAGAGGCACACGGATCGCTGACATGGTACATTGAGAGACCTCTATTCCTCCTCTTAACCTATAAATGACCCCTCACTCCCTTTCATTCACACACAAAACATGGAAGAAGGTGCAACATAATTTGCTATGTGGCCACACTACTAGGACCACTTTATCTCATTCACATGACACATCTATGTGTTTGTTGTTTAGTTTAATTACCTAAGGCATGTTAGGTTTAGTCGAAGGAATTCTGTACCCTAGTTTGGTACATGATCTCATATGCCATTTCATGTGTTTTGTGTGTTGAAAAGGCTCAAATCTAGTACATAGATTAAATGTAAATTTATTAGAATGTTTATAGTACAATTGAATCGTACAGACTTGGGTCGGGACTCACGACTTGGGTTAGGACTTCCGATGGCCATAATCACTGCGTAGGCTAAGTGACTAGGCGTCAGGACTTCCGGCATGAGTCATGAGTTCTGACTGTCAGGAGTTTTGGCTTACGTCGGGACTTCCGACACCAACAGTCACTGAAAAATATTCTATGTGCTCGTGGAGTGCTAGAGTATCTCTCTTTTGATTTTATTTGGCAGATTTTGCTACAGGACACTATTCTTTCGTGAAATTGCTATGGGACACTGTACTTTTTTTCTTTGCTCTAGGTACACTAGGCGGTGTCCTACAACAAATAAATTAGTGTCCCACAGCAAAGAAAAAATATTCCAGTGTCCCACAACAAATTTCACATAAGTGGAGTGTCCCACAGCAAAATTTTCTATTTTATTTTTATGCTTGAGCACTATATGTTTCTCGGACCAACTAAGTTTGCATCCCTCTTTACAGTGCAGTGGATCCTAAACTCAAAAACAAAAATAAAACTATTGGAGAGCGCATAATGAGTAATAGCTGCGACATATCTCATTAAGATCATATTAGTCCCTAATTTTGATATCATCAATACACCAAAAACCACATAGGGGGTAAATGCACTTTCAAATCCTTAGTCTAAAACATACTAAGTAAGCAACTCATCATCCGAGTACCAGTCCTCTATCACAACCCTATTGCTGTGGCTAGGCTCATCTGTGTTGCTCTGACCTGTCTGTCGCCTATAGTAAACGGCCTCCGCTTCATCTGCGGCCTCTGCTAGAGCGATTAGCTCGCTCAGTTTGCCAGTGTCGTCCGTAGCCTCCTCCGCCTGCAAGCTCGTCTCTGCTATAGCGATGAGCTCGCTCAGTCTGTCAGTATCATCCTCAGCCTCCTACGTCTACAAGCCCGCCTCTGCTAGAGCAATGAGCTCACTCAGTCTGCCAGTGTCGTCCTCATCCTCGTCCCCCTTATCAGACAACACAATCGGTGATTGAATGGTGCGACTAGCTCGCGATCTATGCTCATCTAACCCCTTCTCCTCATACCTTGCACGAGCCACCTCTGCGACATGTTCCTCACTGCAACCAATCCATTCATATATAAAATGCAATCAGTTAGCAACGCGATTATATTACATTTAAAATTAGGCAATGAAAAAAGGCTTTCAAGCACTCACTGGCACATAATGCAACAACATGCTCGTTCAAAACCTGCATCTATACTCTTGTCTTCTCCTCTAATGTCATTCACCTCTTCAATCCCCATTTGTTAAGTCCAATATCAATCGGGTTACAAATACCGCGCTGTCTAGTAAACTCACGCATCTTTTTTTTGTGATGTTTAACGAATAGGTTGACGTAGTCAGGTCCATATCCCCTCTTCCGTGCAATTAGTTATCTCCCCTTCAGTTCATCCAAGAACTTAGCTTGACCATCATAACATTCCCATCTGCATTTCCTAGTGCTCTGTTCAAAAGAAATATTATATTATATATATATCCTAATAAAAGAAATAAAATACGATTTCATGTTTACCACAAAAATAACCAACCTCATCATACTCAACCATATGACCGCAATAATGGTCTATTCCAAGCTCCGAAGGGACTAGATCATAGTTGGATTTAACACCACATTCGTACATGACAGGAGGTGCTTTGTAAATTACCCTTTCTTTCTTCTTTTCCTTAACCTTCTGCGGTTCTTCCAGCCATTGGTTCTTCGGACCATACAACCACTCCTTGAAATGACACTTCGCCATTGAAAACACCTAAATAAGGTGACATTAGTACATGAACACATATAGCTCAACATTTTAACACATACACTTTTGCACTTCATGCTTGTTTGGACACACAAACTCCAACGTATTCTCAGAGTTTATCACAGCTCGATCTCCGCAATCGCACAGAGGAGGTTCCTCGAGTCCTCTAACTGCGGCCAGGTGCTTCTCCTTAGCCATCATTGGCGGAGGGTTAGGGGGGTGGAACCAGCCGATTGAAGTGCTCACGTGGATGTCTTTCTCTAAACCAATCATCGAAAAGGAGGTACCTAGGATCAAACTTGTCTACGCCGTCGATCTACTGAAGGAAAAAGCACCTCTCATGGTCCTACACAACGAGATTCCAACAAAATATTAGTAGCATACTTACACAAATAAAGAAAAAAGACAGTGAAAATAATTTCTTACATTAAAATGACTGCATGTATAGAAGCATCGCGTCACTGTGTCCGGATGTTTCGATTAAAAAACATGGGCCGGGAAACCACAGTCACAGTTAGGGACAGGGAGGTCAGAAGGGACGGGGGCAACGCGTCGGGGTATAATTCTCGAGGACGACCCGGTTTTCGCTAAAACTCCTCCCAAAATATTTCTTGCATCTAACAAAACAGATGTAATTTAACAAACATAAATCAAAACATCACAAATAAATGTCAATGAGAACCATAACCATAATACAATCAATTTCGTTCTAAGAACCAAAAGCAATTAACATTAAACCCTAAACCTAGGGTTTCCCATTTGATGCACAATAATGAACCCATAACATAACTACATGCGCCTAGGTTTGCTTGATTTTTTACACATTAGCATCATCATACGGTTGTATAATACAAATATTGAGGGATAGAATAAAACCCTAAGTAATAACGATTCTTAGATTGAAAAATCCGACTAATATATACTGAATCGATGTGAAAAAACTAGGAGGGGAGCGAGGATACCTTGCTCTCAAAGATCTACGGATCAAATCAAAGTTTTCAAGGTCCAATATACCGATTCGTGAGGTAGGGCGAAGTGGAGAGAGAAAAACCCGAGAGGGAGGAGAAAGAAGAGGAAGAAGGCTCGGGCAGGAAGGTTGGCGCCGGGGTTAAAACACAAGCTCGACGCCATTCACCCTGGCGCCGAGCTCGGCGCCGAGATCTACGGTGTCGAGCTCGGCACCAGAGTGGCTGGCGCCGAGACGTTTTAGCTCGGTGCCAACATCGATGGTGCCGAGCTAAGGGTTCAGATTCTAAAATTTTTCCTCTAGGGGCATATCGAGCTAAGGGTCAAGATTCTAAAATCTTTTCTCCAGGAACGTATTTGTGAAAAAACTTTAAAAAAAGGGTTAAAAAAATAAAAAATTCGGTATGCACGCACGCTCGCAACGACACAGCACGCTATATCGAGGCCGAGAGCGGTGATGTTTGGGTTTGGGCCGGGCTCAGTTTTTCTGGAACCGCGGGCTGGCGCATTTGAGTTGGCAGCAGTTACTGTTGTAGGTCCGTTTATATCCCTGCCAAACTCTTTGCCAAATTGGTACAAAGTAGCTCCTAGGTCGCACAGACGTGCGCGTGCCACTTGTTGAAGAAGCTAATCTGTACACTAGTGGCTGTAGTTGGAGAACTATTGGTACCCTGTCTGAAGCTGCTCTTAAGACCTGCGATGGGTTCAAGCCTTCCAGGTTCCCACAGCAGGTAGTGCGAATAGTCATATTTGGCGATTGAAACGTTTCCACTTTCCAAGCAGAAGTTGTTTGCCGTCCGGGGTCCGGCCGTCCGGCCGAGCAACAGCAGAACAACACTATGAAGACGGAGACCATAGCGTCCTCCACGCGTAATAATAACCTATCTGAAAGCTGGTGCAAGCTGCCGGGCCACAGAAGGTGCGCAGCGTTGCTTGTGTGTTCTTCTTATCGGTACTCGGGGTCCCCTGCATTTTCTGACTTCGTTCAAACAACAAAGTATCAACGACCGACATCTCATCCGGGGCTCACGCCAGCTGTGCCTGCCCGCACGTCTACACCTGCTTCACGTGGAGCCCACGTCGCTCCGTTACCCGCGTATGCGCGCCTTCGCAGCGCCACGTCTCGATTTGCGCCTGATCTGGTTTCCCACGCTTACCGCTCACGTCCCTCCGCTCCCACACGCATACACGTAGGCCCAACAGCTGTATGTATATGGTTGTGACAACTGGGTTCCACCACAACGTTTAAACACCAGATCTACCTTTGCAACATTTAGATGAAACCTTTGCAACATACGTCTAAAAATGATGAAACACTTGGGACATACAGTTGAAACACCATTGCAACATGACACTTGAAACATATGCTTGCAACATGTCTAAAAAACGTCGAGAAACACTTCAAACATAGCATCGCCGCATGGCCATGACATACCTGGTGGGGAACTACGGTGGCGCAGGCATCCCCTTCCTTCGACACAAGGTCGATTGGCGCGGTGCTAGATGGTGGCGCTCTTGATCTCATGCTGGCGCGAGCTGGCGCCGCTCCGGTGGAGGAGGCCGTGGCGGGTCCAGCGCGAGCTATCGCTGCTCTAGTGGAGAAGGCGGCCAACGAGCTAAAGAAGGCCGGTGTGGGCCGGAGGCACGGTGGAGAGGAGGAAGGCGGGCAACCAGGAGGCACGATGGAGAGGTATAAGGCGGGCGAGCACGCTCGGGCACAATGAAGATGCTGGCCATTAGGCCCCCGACCGCCGTGGAGAATGTCGGGGCAGCGCGACGGAGCGTGTTCGCTCGAGCTGCGACGATTTTTTTTTGAGAATGGAGACATGGTTCGAGACTTATGGATAAGAGACTATGACTATTGAGTCATTGGACTAGTGTGGCGGCCTGGGAACGAGAGCGTACAGAGGATCGGACGTCTTTCTCGTAGCATTTTCGTTTTTTAACAACAGTCAGTCTGTTCGGTTGGCTGGTTCGTATCGTTGCTGGTTCGTGAAGAAATACTGTTGGCTGATTTATATGAGAGAAAAAATACTGTTCCGACTAGAAATTTACGATCGTTTACGACAAGCCACACCCAAATGAACACGCTGAGTATGGCACATCCTGACCGGTGACCGCGCCTGTCACGGAACGTTCTACTAGTATTCTACGCAGGCTCATTACTGGCACACATGGTGCTGACTTTTTAGCAACACCTAATCCACGATGTCTATTACGTGCATGTTCCTAAAATTTTACAAAATTTTTTAAGATTCTTCGCCACATCAAATCTTTAGACGCATGCATAAAGCATTAAATATAAATAAAAAATAAAACTAATTACATAGTTTAGATAAAATTCACGAGACGAATCTTTTAAGCCTAATTAGATTATGATTGGACACTAATTACCAAATAACAACAAAAGTGCAGTACTATTTTCCAAAAATTTTAAGTCTAATTAGACTATGATTGAACATCAATTACCAAATAACAACGAAAGTGCGGTACATTTTTTAAAAAGTTTCGCCTAACTAAACAAGGCTCTCCTCATGCTGAGTGCTGAGTACTGAATTCCACACCATCAACATCACTGCGCGTCTGTACCCAGATGTCGTGGCCGGGCCGGCGGTCGTGGCCCCAAATAATAATGGAGAGCCATGGACACGTACGCGAGGCGGGTCCCAAATGCCAACCACTTCGGCATCGAAGACATGTCCCTCGCTGGCTGGCCGGCTGGCCCGCCACCCCGATCGTCAAGGCGAGGCATTCTCCGCAAACCCCTCCACACCCCAGACAGAACCCCTCGCCTCCCGGCGTCTGTTCCCCGCGCGCACCGCGGCCTCCGCTGCTGCCTGCTACACATACCCTCCCCCGGTCCCCCCATCCCATTCCCAGATCCCACCGACGCAGCACAGCGATCGAAACGCGACCCGAACCGACGCAATGGCGACGCTCACCGTTCCCTCCTCCGTCCCAGCCGTCGCCGAGGACTGCGAGCAGCTGCACAAGGCCTTCGAAGGTCCCACTCCGACCCCCGACCGCATTCCTCACTCGCACCGGCGCGCGCTCTCGCTGCACGCGCCGACGACTGACGCGCTCCGCGTTTCCGATCGATCGCAGGTTGGGGCACCAACGAGAAGCTGATCATCTCCATCCTGGCCCACCGCAACGCCGCGCAGCGCCGCGCGATCCGCCGCGCCTACGCCGATGTGTACGGGAAGGAGCTGCTCCGCGCCCTCGGCGACGAGATCCACGGCAAGTTCGAGGTAGGTAGCAGCAGATCGAGGGATCGAAAGCACGCGCGCGATTTGATTGACTCATCGGTTGAATTGTTCGTCCCTGAATGACCCAGAGGGCGGTGATCCTGTGGACGCTGGACCCCGCGGAGAGGGACGCGGTGCTGGCGAACGAGGAGGCGAAGAAGTGGCACCCCGGCGGCCGCGCGCTGGTGGAGATCGCGTGCGCGCGCACGCCCGCGCAGCTCTTCGCGGCCAAGCAGGCGTACCACGACCGCTTCAAGCGCTCGCTCGAGGAGGACGTTGCCGCGCACGTCACCGGCGACTTCCGCAAGGTGAAGGCCTCGGATTTTATGGCGATCTGACGTTTGCTTGCATATATAGATAGATCGCTTTTGTCGATAGGTGATCTTGATCTGTTTTTTCCGACCTGCAGTCCAATCAGTTCGTTGCTTGCTACTATGTCTTGTATCAGTTATCACCTAACTGAGTCTTCATGCTCTCGTCTGTGGCATTACTGTGCATTCTGATTCTCTAGGTGAAAGTCATTTCTCACACTGAGATGTCATGGATCTGATAGTCCTGCTAGAGTGCTGGTGGTAACCCGTCTTGGACTAGACAGGTCCATTACTAGCCATACGGTTCATTTTTCGGTATCAAGGGGCAAGGTTCTGCTATAGTGCTATGTGCGGCCGAAATCAGATACTGATTTCCTCCATTGTGCGAGCTTACTGATACATGATTGCAAATTTAATTAGGTTCAACGGACTAGACAATGATTGGCAACATGTTAATCTTGAATTAAGCTGGATGTGCTTTTTATTGCATTTGGATATGTCTACTGATGCAGAACCCAAATTTTGTAACTGCATCATGACATGCTTGTAGATATTCTACAGTGATACCTCTGTCCAACAATATTAGAATGTGATACTATTTTAGTTTTTGTTGAAACTCTTTATGTTTTTTGGTTCCGTACGCTAGTGTTTACTGTGCAGCATAAAGATAAGATGTTACAGATCTGATGGTACTGCTGATACATATAACTAGTCTTCTCAACCTTGATACGGCTGATTTGGTTAGCATAGCCGCTGTAATAGATGATCCATCTGAGAAATTTTGTGGCCGCTATCTGTCAAGATAAGATACTGATTTCCTTTCTCTTTCTTTCACTAAAATTAGGCCATCTGGTGGCTGTCGGCATGCTACTCTTCATTAAGTTGGATGCTGTTTTTGTTTTTTTGGATTGATAGAGGCTGCTGAATAACACCTTTTTTATTAGTAGAGTAGAACTGAAAGTTGGTAAAGTAAATTCTGAATGATCATTTCTTCGTTTCAGCTGTTAGTGCCTCTTGTAAGTGCATATCGCTATGATGGCCCAGAGGTGAACACATCTTTGGCCCATTCTGAAGCCAAAATTCTTCATGAGAAGATCAATAAGAAGGCTTACAGTGACGAGGAGATCATCAGGATTCTCACCACACGGAGCAAAGCTCAGCTACTTGCAACATTCAATAGCTACAAGGATCAGTTCGGTCATGCAATCAACAAGGTAAATAGCGATAAGCAAGCTCTTGTTGGTAACCTCTGTGACTCGCATTATTCTTATGAACCCACCTCCCTTCAAAAACGTCTGTATATTTTACCTATGCTCCTATTTTCGGGGTTGATTTCTTTACTACCCCTCCTTTGGGCTACATATATGGCATTAAAATGATCAGTCAACCAGGTGAAAATGAATTGTCGCTTGTAAAGCTCTGGTTTACTCATCAACATTGTCTCTGTTATTGTTTGCCATGCACGTTTTCTGCAATATTCAAATGCTTGTAGACTGCTAGACGAGGAATTATTTATAATTTCTTTTAGAGACTTTTCGGTTGCTGATAATGTTTTTTGCTGCTCACTTCTAACAGGATCTGAAAGCTGACCCCAAGGATGAGTTCCTTGCAACACTGCGGGCGATCATACGGTGCTTCACCTGCCCTGACAGATACTTCGAGAAAGTCATTCGACTGGCTCTTGGAGGCGTGGGCACAGATGAGGATGCTCTTACCAGGGTCATAACTACTCGCGCCGAGGTCGACCTGAAGCTGATAAAGGAGGCTTACCAGAAGAGGAACAGTGTGCCGCTGGAGCGTGCTGTTGCCAAAGATACAACTAGAGATTATGAGGATATTCTGCTTGCCCTCCTAGGGGCGGAGTGAGGAGGGGTGCCTCAACTCCATCTCATTTGCTCCTCCTCGTTTGATGGGAACAAAAAAACTGCATCGATGTGGTATACACGTGGTTGTGTTTTTGAATAATAATATGTGTGTAACCTAGCCTGCATTAGCAGCGCCCGTTAAATAAAAAAAAACCTTCTCGATAAGCTTGTTATCGTTTGACTGCCATTAACACAAGCTGTGTTTATTATGGCTATCCTTTCCTGATGACTGATGAGAAGATTCAGGCTGGATGCTGATTGTTCTAAATTCTGACCTTATGATAGCTTTCTCTTTTTTTGAGTTTTTCCTTGCCTTTTCTGGTTATTTAAAACAGTCGTGAGTAGAGCAGCCAGATGTTCATGCAGTCATGCAGTGCTGTATTCAACTCGTGACGCAATCCGGTGACGAGTGCAATATTCGGACGTGCTTGACAAGTTCAAGTGTTCAACCGAGCTTGTCAAGTGTCATGACCAAGACTTGCTACAGAAGACGCATATGCTGCGTGCGTGACACGTAGAGGTTCACATCAAGAGATCACAGGAAGGTGGCAACCTCAGTGCCAGGCAGTTGTTGCGCAAATTGTCAATTCAGGCTCTTGTACCAGCTCCTCTTATATGGATGGATGACTTCAAGCAACACATCTGAATATTCAAAAGAAAACAAAAGAAAAAAAAAACAAAAGAGCAACACATCTAGATAGCTTCGTCAGTTTGTATGTACACAATGAAATTAATTGTCAGCCGTCATATGAATGTCCAGTCGTCCACGCATCATTGGCTGTCTGTCTGATTTGTCCTTTTTCCTTTTTATGCTACTCTGCATCTCTTAATAACAAGAAAAAAAACATGGAAAAATCTAAAAAAACATTGACACGTCCGTTATTTCAAGCAGCAGTAACATTTAATAGTTGTTACCTAGCCGCCCTCTGTGACAGTAAGCACTCTTCTGTAATTAATAAAAAACCAAATAGGTCAATCGAGAGGTGATTTGCATCACATGAGCATGATTAATGCATATCTTGTGAAAACAACAAACACTACTGCCACTGGGTGGCTAACTGCTACACATGCACATAGTAAAAAACATAACACGTACGCTTGAACACGAGGAAATTAGCAAATACCCCACCGATTACCATCCTTGAATAATCGTTCCTTCAAATCTAGCCCGCCACCGCGTACTTAATCGATGGACAAATCACCCCACGAGTCGAACTCCGGCGAGCCGAGGTCGGACAGGCCGTCGAAGACGCCCAGCGGCGCGAACTGCGGCTGCTGCGCCGCCAGCGCCACAGGCGGCACGGCCGGAGCGTCGTCGGGGCTGCTGCTGCCGCCGCCGCCGGCAGTAGTACTACTGTTTGTCGCCTCCCAACTTGCGTGCCCGTGCTGTTCCCGGCCGCCACATCCTTGCCCCGCGGCCGCGGAGACGGCGACGAAGGGGCTGGCCGCGTGCACCCTGCGCGGCAGCGGCCGGAAGATGGCGGCGGGCGGGAAGCCGGTGAGCTCCTGCACCATGGCCCGGAAGTTGTTCACGTCGGTCGCGACCACGGTGGTCGAGGACCGACGCGACGACGACGAGTGCCGCGACGCCGCCGCGTGCTTCTTGCTACTACTCTTGGCGCGCCGTGGCTGCACGGCGGCGGGCGCGGACCCGGACCCGGACCCGGCGGCGGTCCGGAGGACTTGCTGGCCGCCGGGATGATGGGCGGACTGGAGCGAGCGGCCAGCGGCACCGGCGCAGGGCTGGTAGCTCGTGTCGAACGTGGTGGTGGTACGCTCTGCCGCCGTGTGGTCTTGCTCGAAGGAGTACATCGGTGGAGGCGTGGAGCTTTCCTTTGCTTTCAGGTCGTGTCAGGATGGCACGAAATGGCGCGTAGGGCCGGGGTCGCCACGGGAGTTTGATGTGTGTATATATAAACAAACTTGGCCGTGGCCTGCGGTAACTGAGAATCGTGTGTTAGATTCTTAGGATGACCTGGTGTAGATTGGTTGAATCGGGAGAGGGAGATAGAGAAAGAGAGAGACCCATGTCTTTGGGGTTGGCAGAGATGGAGGACGGGACGCGGTACTGCGGTAGAGTCAAGAGGATGGGGCGCGGTCGGCGGGGTTTTACGTCACTTGCAACGCTGTCCATGATCGGAGGGGCTTTCTATGGTTATTTTGATGGGTCAGTGGCGACGTCGAACCTCGTGTCTAGCGCTCTGGCTCCCACCTCTCTCTTATAATGCTGTGTGACAGGGGTCCGCTGACCAGTGGTCGGTTATGTGTTCCCGATCAGAACACGGTCAAGGGGTCCGATTGTTCGTTGGACCAATTAGTGGAGATCAAACTAACATTTTCCCCGTGATCTTACCTTATAACTTAAACTTAACTTACTTTATCTTGTTCTTATTCCATCACAGATCAGTGCATAGAGCGTGCCTCATCGTCATGGTCAGTTGCCATTATATTTAACAGCTATAATGCACATCTCTGTTTCAAAACAGATACTCAACTATGCCCTTAGTATCCAGAAATCATAGGCTTTCCCATAAACCCATGTCGATTGTGTGTTCTCTGAACGCACTGGGTGGTTAGTCTTTGGTAAGCGGATCCGCAAGTACTTACTCGGTACTTATGTGCTCAATGGTTTCAAAATAATTTTGGATTTTCTCCTTTACAACATATAACTTAGTGTCAATGTGTCTGGCAACACATTTGACCTGTTGTCTTAGGAGTTAACTTACTTTAAATGATTATTGCTGTTGTCTACCATTGCTAAATCTGGGTACAAATTCTCTTAACCTCCTTTTGCCTGTTTCTTAAGCCTCATGTCAAGCTATACTATGGTATGCATTACTGATGACACTATAACTGTTTCTTTAGAGCTTTTTCACGATAATACTCCAACTGCGAGTGTTAGCAACTGCTGTGAATTTCACTATACATCTCGCCAAGACTTAACATTTGTACCCTCAATTATTTGAGAGTACTTGCCCTTTCTTACTCAGCATGAGGTCTATGATACTTTGTAAAATTACAAGACATTTTCAACTCTATTCCAGTGATTTATATCTAGACTGAACATCTGCCAAAATATCCTGGATACATAAACTACGTCAGGGTAAGTTCTTACTTCTACTTGTACACTAATCAAGCTTCCAACAGCTGAAGCATATAAAACCATGTTTATTTGATCGATCTCATATCGGTTCCTGGAACACTTAAAGTTCCCAAAACTACTATCCTTGACTATAGGAGCAGGCGTAGGTTTACTCACATGCATACTTTATTTCTTTTAGAATTTTTCTAAGTATGTCTTTGCGATAGTCCTAATACCTCATTTTCTTCTATCTTGGTGAATTTCGATTCCTAGAACCAATGCCGCTTCATCAAGATCATTCATATTGAAATGTGAGGACAAAACTTCTTCTTCTCCAATGACATATTAACATCACTACTAGGGAGTAGAATGTCATCTATTCACAGGATGTGAAAAATAAAATTTCCATTCTTGAACTTCGTATAAACGCTATTGTTCTTCTTATTTTCTTTAAACCCAAACTTTCTTATTGTTTCTTCAAATATTACTGTCCAGAGACTTACTTTTAACCAATAAATAGATTTCTAAAGGCGGCATCCCATGTGTTCTTTTCTTTCATGACAAAACCTTTTGGGTTGTGCCATATAAACGTTTTTATACAAATCTCCGTTGAGAAATGTCGTCTTTACATCCATCTGATGTAACTCTAAATCTTGATGTGCAAATAACACCATTTCAATTCTAAAGAATCGTTGCATGAGGCTGGAGAGAAAACTCTCATCGTAATCTATTTATTCTCTTTGTGTAAAGCCTTTTGCTACAAGTCGTGCTTTATATCTCTCTACATTCCCTTTGAAGTCACATTTCGTCTTGTAGACCCATTAACAACCTACTTTTTTGCTTTATTCGAAATTGCTTCTAAGTCCCAAACATCGTTGGTATTCATCGAATTCATTTCAGCTTTATATCTTTTTATATTTCTTTTGGAGTCACATTTTGTCTTATAGACCCATTAACAACCTACTATTTTGGCTCCATTATGAATTACTTCTAAGTCCCAAACATTGTTGGTATTCATCGAATTCATTTCAACTTTCATAGCTTCTTGCCATTTAAATGAGTAAACGCTTCTCATGGCTTCTTCAAATGAGGTGGGATCACCCTTTATTTGAATTTCTTTACTAACACAGACTTCATAGTCATCAGAAAACTGGTTTACTAATTCTTTGAGGCCATCTAGGGCCTCAGCTACTGGCACTTTGATATGAGGCTGTTGTTGCTCTTTATTGCTAAGTGGAAATTGATTCTACAGGCTCCTGTATCACAAGATCCTTGTTTACATTATTCATCTTCTTTGAAAAGCCAACAATAGGTGTTGTATAAGTCATACAACATCAATAGGTATTAAGAAATTCGTTATTTTGAATCACTGAAGTGGACGTGTAGTCTCGATTCTCTTCAAGTCTTAGGTCTCTACATGCCTCTACATACCATGCTCCCCCAGATCTTCTCATCTTTTCTAAAGATAGTGTATCTTCAAATTTCTTATTTTGGGTTTAATCTGTTAAAACCTCATATGGCGCTTTAAGCATCATCTTAACATCTTGGAGGCTAACTACGCTATCTTTCTGTCGGAACTTTAAAGGGTCCAGGAATTTAGCTATTTCTCTGCTTAGGGTATCATCGTTGTGACAATTGTACTCCTCCAACGGTCGCATTCATCTTAATTAATCTTTATCTCACTCTTAATGAAGAGTATTTTTCTTAATTGATCTTAATATTTCCCCCATCAAAATATGGTATAAACTTTACTGCCATAATTTCGATAACTATTCAGAAAGCCTATA
Organism: Miscanthus floridulus; assembly: GCF_019320115.1. Taxonomy (NCBI): domain Eukaryota; kingdom Viridiplantae; phylum Streptophyta; class Magnoliopsida; order Poales; family Poaceae; genus Miscanthus; species Miscanthus floridulus. Next base: position 121,378,918 of record NC_089586.1, on the reverse strand, counting down.
ATCGAGGAGACACTTTTAACTTACTTCATTCACATGATTGTGTCATGTAAACGAAGTTATTTCTTGATCCGTTTAGGAGTACACTTTCCTTAATTCACTTTAAGAACTCAACGAGGTCTTTCATTAGCAATACTTTTGCAAGTCACGCTTGTATCTTTTTCTTATCCTTTGGTTAGTAGTATTGACCATGACGATGCATTTCTATTGTGTCATGGTCAATACTAGGATAGCATAAGAGCTACCCAAACTTCTCTCACTATGCGGGATACAAAAACATATGAGTCATCATAAAACTTCTCCTGCCATGCAGGATGGACTAGCATAATTACTATGCCAAAACTTCTCCCCATGCGGGATACATCTATACCAAAACTTAGTCATGACGACTAAAACATTCACTTATACTTCATTTTCCAATTCAATCTTCCCGTTGGTTCCAATTTAATCAGAAAATTAGTAAACTAACATAAATTGTCCTAAACTGGCATGACTCAAGCCTTTTCATTCACATACCCCAACATTGCAGCCCGTTGACATGCAATCGAGTGATCTCGTTGGTTAAAATAAAACATACAATATGCTTCTACATCCATTCTACATCACCGTTGGACAGAAAATAGAATTAATACATAAAACTCATAAATTAACTTGAAATTCGTATAACTGCTCTTCAAAATTAAATTCTCCCGTTGGTTCGAATTTAATTGGAAGATAATTAACATCATTACAGCGGAAACTTGATAATGAAATACATTCTTTTAGTTCAGGAATATTTCTTGGTCCTTATCTACTCTCTGAAAAAAATTAACCACGTTGGTGTAGAATTTATCATAGATTTAAACTTTAAACTTAAATTTATTATAATATTGTCATCATCAACGTTGGTCAGAAAATAACAATATCATAATCTTACTTCAACAAAAAACGGACTACTCCTCTAATTAAATTTTTCCGTTGGTTTTAATTTAATTAGAGGATAAACATAATCATAATTTACTAAATATAACTCCTCTTCAAATTAAATTCTCCCGTTGGTTCAAATTTTATTAGAAGATAATCAACATTAATCTTTGCAGCGGAAACATGAAAAAATAATCTTCTTGAAAGATAATACTTATTCAGAAGCATCACTGTATACTTATCTACTCTCTAAATAAATTATCCCGTCGGTTCAAATTTGAGCAGAGATTGAAAACTAGACTAAAAACATCAAAATTGCTTATGAAAAAGAATAAAACTAATTCAAAAATGTTACTGTGCAATCCGGCCTGATACTGAAAACGGCCTACGGCCCGTAGCGCAGCAGCAGTGTGCGGCTCAGCCCGGCCGGTCACAAGCCCCAAAACCCTACCTCACTCGCCCTTCCCTTTTCTCTCTCTACGCCCGCGACGGTCCGCTCTCTCCCTTCTCTCTTTAGGACCTCGGCGGTCGAAGATGGTGGCGCCACCACGGGGCCCTTCGTCGGTGAGCGCGCTCGCCCGAGGCTGAGCGCACCGCCGTCGAGCGGCCTTGCGCCATTGCCCTTGACCACCCGGCTCGAGACTTCCCTGTGGCAGCCTGCCGCTGATAGACACCAGTGCGAGTCCACGGTGGAAGGATGGTGGCGCCGCTGTGGCACCCCTCACCGGCGCATGCATGCGTCTAGAGCCATGCGCGGCACCGTCAAGCGACACCACAGTGGTGCCCTTTGGCCTGAGCCAGAGGCGGAGACCGTGCGACGGCGCTTCTCTAGCCCTAGCGGCTGGGGTTGACTTCCCGTGCGGCGTCCATGCGACGGCTGGCGGTCGAGACGGAGCGGGCGGACCCTAGGTAGGAGCTCTTCCCCTTGTCCGTTCACTCTCTTTCCTTCCTCGTCGTGAGTTAGGGTTAGGGTTTCGTTAGATAAGCCGCCTTTCTAGCTCTTCTCCCTTCCCCTTCTTGGTTTTGGATCTTCTTTCTTTTCTTCTCGGAGCTGGTCCGATTTGGGGTTAGGGTTAGGGTTACTGTTCATCTTCACCGACGGGTTAGGGTATGGTTGAACCCTCTACATCTCTGTTTCTTCCCCCGATTAGGGTTAGGGTTTCAATCCGAACCGGATCGAACCCTCTGTTTCTCTATCTCTTCGATTTCTTTTCAATTTTCTACCACACACTCGATCTACACACTAGATAGCCTGGCTCCGATACCATTGTTAGATTCTTAGGATGATCTAGGTGTAGATTAGAGGGTGAATCCGGCACTAGTTGATTCAAAAAACAATCTTGAACATGAATCGGGAGAGGGAGACAGAGAAAGAGAGAGACCCATACCTTCGGGGTTGACAGAGGAGATAGAGGAGGAGGCACGGTAGAGTCCAGACGACGGGGCGCTGCCGGTGAGGCTTCCCGTCACTTGTAGCGCTGCCCATAATCGGAGGGGCCTTCTAGGGTTACTTCGGTGGGTCAGTGATGGCGTCAAACATCGTGTCTAGCGCCCCGGCCCCCACCTCTCTCTTATAGTGCTGTGTGACAGGGGCTCGCCGACCAGTGGTCGGTTATGTGTCCCCGATCAGAACACGATTAAATGGTTCAATTGACCATTGAGCCAATTGGTGAAGATCAAACTAACATCGTGTCGTGCATGGTACGATGCCAATGACAGTGATGGCATCTCAGGCTCCAGGGGCACCTAGCCTATCTCGATCGCTCACGCTCAGCAGCTGGGTCATCTATCGCCTCATGGGCTCAGTCTCACGTCTCACTGCAACAATTAAAGATATTTTACTAGTTAGTAGTACTTGTTTAGACTGAGCATGGAGATTTGCATCTAGCCAATGTCGTGGTGGTTTTGACTGGCGCAGTGATCGACGGCACCTTTAATCCTATCTACTAGTAGATGTGTGATTTTGTGGCATAATATTGTTACCCTTTTTTTTACTGATAAGGGCATGCATGATGTTATTTGTTATGTTCGTTTGGCTGATATGTCATGACTGAAAGTACTGTTGACTAATTTATTATGAGAGAAAAATACTGTTCGTTGACTGAAAAAGTACGGCTTATAAGCCAAACGAACATAGTGATTATCTTTATGTACACTAGTGAATGAAGCAGCAGTGGTACTCCTATAAACTACTCTCTGCTGGTGAGCCACAGTACACAGTAGTGTCCGAGAAGCTGCTAATCCAAGAGAAGCTTCGTTCGGCCCTGATGGACCAAGTCGCAAGAGCCAATAGGGCGGATCAAACGGTTGTGGGGCGTTGCGAAATGGTGCGACGAGTGCGTGCTACGGCGGTTCATCTTGGTTGGACACGTCAACGCAAGCTCTGACATCGGCTTTTCGGTCGAGTAGGACGGACTCGGCCTCCGCAGCCACACACACCAACAACGCTCGTTGATCTTTCCCAGTTCTTTCCTTGCCACCTGGAACCTCTCTGAACTGTGACATCAACTGACAAGGCAAGACGAAGAGGGTTCGATGCTTCATTCGCTCTCCTCTTCTCCACCACCAAGTCCTGTTGATGCCAAGAATTCGCGTCTGAGCTCAGCTCCTGGCCTCCTGCACATCCTCCCGGTCGCGGTCACACGAAACTTGGGGACAACTGCAGCCACGTTAAAACTGGGTCAACTAACCATTGCGCCTCTATCTCGACGTGGACGCACGGCAGAATCGTAAGGGATCTACCATCTATCCATCGACCGATCGATCCATATAGTAGCATTCAGACTAGACTAGCATTTAGCTTGAGCTTTTTTTTTCCCTATATGTCATTACGAAAGATGTTCCAAACCTACAGGTCACTGGAAAGTTCAAACACATCCTGGTTCTACGAGATATATATATATATATATATATATATATATATATATATATATATATATATATATATATATATCCGTCTACTTTTCGTCTGGTTTTTGCCGTTGGTAGCCCTCACACGTGGACCCAGCCAGTGAAAACGTCTAAAATGCTCTTCTCTCGTAACATCATCCTCTACATCTTTCTCTCTCCGTCGGGTGGGGCCAAGCTGTCAGCGACTCCAACACCTTCTTCCTCCTCAAGACGAGCAGCGCGAGCTGAGGCCTGACGCCCGCTGCTTCGGCCGACGCGAAAGGAGCATGGGACCACAACGGGGACGGGGATGGCGCCGAGGATGGGTTGGTCTCCATGTCCGTCTCCTCGCCCTCACTCGCGCTGCCGAACTAGAGGCGCTCGCCGTCTGAGCGCACCCCTGCCCGCGCGCTAGTCGCTAGCACGAGCCCTGTCCTCGGACGCCCACCTTGCTTGCATCTCACGTCGGGTGCTCCGGTGCCAGCACGAGCGCGTGCTCACCGTTCTCAGGGCCGGCCGAGAACCGCGCCGCGTCCTGCGGGACGACGGCCGCACGGCGCCATCGAGCTGGACGCGAGCCGCGCCTGGGGGCTGGCCACGCCGCGTCCTGGAGGAGGGCCGCGCTGCGCCTAGAGGTCGGCTATGCGCCGCCTCGAGGCCCACCGCGCCTCGCTGAACGCCTTGCGCGCGGGCGGCGTGGCCGGAGGGGTACGGCGCGGCTACGCGCAGGACGACGGGGCAGGGCGTAGCCATGCGCGCAGGTGTCGTGGCTGGCGCAGCCATGCGCCGCCTTCGTCGGTGGAGCCGCCTTCTGCGTCAAGGATACTGAGACGATGACCAAGAGAGAAATGGTAAAATCCGGCCACGCATGTTCTTAGCTTTGCGGCCATGGCGGACAGCGGCGACGGGATCGGCCAATACAACCCCTACCCTTGATCGTTCTTGACAGGATTGCTTTTGGACCTAGCTTTCAACCTTAATCACTCATTGCTACAAGGAATCGAAACGAGAAGGCTCGCTCGTGGCGAATTTTGAAAGATGCAGAGGGTGGCCATGTCAGGCACGTTTTGGCTTTTATAGCCAAGCATCGCGAGGCAGGGTAGACATGGGCTCGCCCGGTGCTCGTGGTGGCTTCTAGAGCAGGGCAGGGCATCCACTTGCGTAGGTGGCGGCGCCGCGGACGCGGTTGGCGTTTGCCACACTTGCCGCATAGGGGGAGCTCGCCGCTGCCATGGATAAGGCCCAGGCTGCCGATGACGCCCAGGCCTAGACGACGACGTCGTGTGCGGCCGCGGTGTACGCCAAGGAACGTCAACCTCATCTGCGTCTAGCTCGCCCACCTTCCAGAACGACGCTCAAAGGCCTCGTCAAGCTGCAGGAGTGGTCGCGCGACGGCAGCAGCTCTATCGCCGTGAGCCGAGGCGGAGTTCACTCATGGCGGCCGGGGCAGAGCTCACCCACGGCGGCTGGGACAGAGCTAAGCTCGCCCGCACGTTGGTCACGGTGGCCGAGGATGCCCCAGCACTCCTTCGGGTTCTCGGGCGCCATCGATTTGGCCGGGGCGACGCTGCTACACGGAAGAGAAGAAAAAAGAGAAAGGTTTGGGTGGCTGACAAATGGGCCCCACTGTAGGATAACATGGTCATTTCATCTGTCTGTTTGACACCGTTAGAGGTAAAAGTGGACCGAATGGCATGGAATGCAAGAAAATTTAATGTCCTGGCATCATAGTATATTTGAACTTTTTAGACGTCTATAGGCCAGAACCATCTTTCATAATGGCACACAAGTAAAAGACTTATTTACCTTGACGTCTAGCTGTGGGGCGTTGGACTCTTTTGACACATGAGAGTCGAGAGCTGAGGCCGTGACCATGGGATAAATATGCACCTGGAAAATATGGCGTGTGTAGTGACGACTTCGGCATTGGCGCAGCGCGCGTGCTGGTGCTAGTGCTGCTTGCAGCTCCACTTCCATATAGGACGCATAGGACGGAAGTCGTGCACGTGCAGCAGCTCGCTTTCTAAGGAAGGGAGTATCCATGTCCATGTACGATGTACCTGGCGGCAGTGCCGGGTGCCTCAGCTCATCGCTCCACTCCATAACAGATGGAGAGCCCGAACCCGAAGATAAGAACCAACGAGGCCACACCCACACGAGCTCCCTCCGTCCCTGAATGTCCGTCGTTCTATGAGAGCGGTGTCCCTTAATGTGTGTCATTGGGTTAGTAACGCGAGTTCCACACATAGGTGCAGACTCTCACCACGTGAAGCCTCGTCGCCCGCAGCAGCCTTATCCCGTCACCGCTTCCCCCTCACACCACCGCATAGGCCGCGTACTTTGTAAAAAAATCCACCGATCCCCAATCTTCGTCGTCTTCGACCGCATCCTCATCGGTCTTCTGTCGCCCCATCCGCATCCGCATCGTCTCTGATCGCCGCATCCTCGTCGCCGCTCGCCCCATCCTCGTCGCTGGTTGCCCCATCCGCATTGTCGCCGATCACTGGGCCGCGGGAGGTGGGAGCGTAGGCTCACTCATGCGGCGGCGCACGGCGTCCACCTCCTCCTCTGGCCTGACCCCTCCCTTGCATCCTGCGCCGGGCCAGGGGAACCGGGAACGCAGGCCCTTCCTCCACGTGACGTCGCCAAGACTCATCCGACAGCGCAAGGGTGGAGCATGGCTTCCGCGCCGACCTACAGAGGCTCGTTGCTCCTCGTAGACGCTGCCCTCTGCTGTCATCCCGCCGCCTCCCACAACCTTGCCTCCTACTAGGTCAAGGCGGAGCGGGGCTGGATCTGAGGGCCTGTGCTGAGGACCCTCAAGTTCCGTCAAGGTATTCCTCCTCCTCCAAAAATCACATCTCTATTCTGAAAAAACTTCAATCTTTCCATGAGCACTGTAAGCAAATAAAAAAAGGCATTAACTACATCATGCACCAATGTGTGAAGAGCATGCTGAGCCCTTGGACTGGATTGTACAAGAATAATCCGTTATAGTGCTCAGAAAATTAAGTTAGGCACATCTGATCCACTCTGTTGATGGCCTAGACATTTACGAAAAATATGGCTCAGCTACTATTATGCTCAAAAATCTTGTTGTTGTGCTAGTGCTTTTTTCATTAAGAAGAATGGCTTATGTTTCTCAAATTTTATAGTCCCTTCTTTTTTCTATCATATCAGTTCATCATTTGCATGAGAATCAAGTGTTTTACTCTTATTGCAGTGTTCTTTTGTCAGGCAATCCTTGAATGGCAGGCAGCAATGGGGCACATGGGCCTAACCGGTTCATTCGCCAATTGCGAATGAAGCGTGACTTGGGAATCCCTTCAAGCCATAGGATGTGGCCTGCAAAGCAGATGCACGGTCGGGATCGTCGTCGTGGAACTTGGTGGGACCGTAAGCTTAACTGCGTCGTCATCGAAGGACAGGATTTTGCTCAAGATACATAGGAAGGGGGTGCAGATCTATTAGAGTTGATACCTGATTCGGATGAAGAAGAAGGTGTTAAGGGTTCATCTTTGCTTGGCGATGAGGATGAGTACGTGCCTAAGACGCAGCCACAGGACATTGTTACAGTGAGCAAAAATTGCTAGGCCGTGTGGCAACCAAGGTCGTGGGCGTTTCAGGTAAGCCATCTTACCATTGCTGATTTTATGGTAACTTGCTGATTTTGTGCACCGGCGGAACTACGTTGGGGTCAAGCTAGGCTTCCCCCAGCCTAAATGCTAGTATTTAGCCTGTTGTGTCTTGCCTGACGCTGGGAAGTCTCGGCTCATCCCTGTCCTTGGCTAGTTGCTTTCCGTGACTCCACACCTACTAAGTCGATAGGTCTGTAGCTCGCAGCTAGATGGTCAGCCACTGCACGGCAGGTGTGCTCCCAGTCTTCCTTCGCCTCTGCACGTATAAGATAGAGGTACAACCCTGCAGCTACGACTACTTTTGTGTTCTCATTGAATCCTCTATTTTTTTTTACTTTAGAAGTAATCTAATGATACCTATTTTGCATCATAAATATTAATGATTTATTATGTATTTAGTTAAAATTAAAAATATTGGACTTCAGATTCAATGGTAAATTGCCCTCCCCCACTATGTTTTGCTCCAAGCTCTGCCACTGATTTTGTGTATAAATTCTATCGTTTGCTTCACCGGTGGGGCGAGCTTATTTTTGAGCTGGAGCAGGAGAAGGAGATTTCCAAGGTAAACATGGAGAGCAACAAGCTGCAGATGGACAATGTCAAGTTTGAGAAGGAGAGTGGCAAGGTGGAGATGGAGAGCGACAAGTTGGAGATGTTGTCTGGCAAGGTCCAGATGGACACGGTCAAGTTCAAGGAGAGTGCCAAGCTGGAGGTGGACAGTGTGAAGTTAGAGGTGGAGAGTGATAAGTTTGACATGCTGTGTGGAACGGTGCAGATGGGCAGTGTAAAGTTGGAGTAGGAGAGTACCAATGTGGAGATGGAGAGCAACAAGCTGGACATGTCGTGTGCCAAGGTGCAGATGGATACTAGCAAGGAGGAGGTGGACCACTACCATGTTCGCTTGGCTTATAAGTCGTACTTTTTCAGCTAACGAATAATATTTTTCTCTCATAATAAATCAGCCAACAGTACTTTCAGCCATGGCTTATCAGCCAAGCGAACATAGCACATAAAGCTAGCTTCTCTGATCTAGAAACTGATGATGAGGGATGTTGGTTTCAGGATGGTGTGGACTTGCGAGGCCATTCACAGTTGGAAAATGATGACTTAAATGAACAGGTAACAGGCCTGTTCACTACCTTCATTTCTACGTATGAAGATGTTTTCAAGAGTTCCAAACGTTAGAACCATTGGGCTACAACACGCAAGATCGTAGTCAAGGTATTGGTAATATTTTGATTGTAACTCTACCCTAGTGCTGGTGGTACTGATGGGTTGTTGGTTGTTTGCACTCATGGTACTTGATGGTATTTTGGTTGTTTGCACCAATGGTTTATGTTGGACTGGTTTGGTTCATTTTGATTTGAGGTGCTTGCATGTATCTATGTTATGATTTACTTTGTGAGTTGCAATGTTAAATGACACACTAAGGAATTACTAGTTTGTCACTGCCACATGATATAGAGACTTTATACATGGTCTCATATATACAGAGAATTTATACATGATCATATATATACAGAGAATTTATACAACGCAAAAGCATCACAAAAGCATCACAAGCGATGTTTACATGAGCAGAACTATTAAGTGTTCAACAACTCAAAAGCCCTTTGAACTAGCTGGCTATCACAACTTAGAGCTGTAGGGAGCATGCCTTGTGCCTCTAGCCTCTCTTTGCTCATGTGAGGGATCTTGTACCTATTGCCTCCATTATCATTCATAACTTCAATCATGCATGTTTGTAGTGTGAGAAATACCCTATTGAGAAGGATGGGGTTGTAGTTTTGATATTCAATGTACACGTTCTGGATGATCTCGTCCATATTTCTAGATGTCGTTCTATCTGTTAGCGACTGAAGAGAAGCAAAGAAACCAAGGTCAAGGCAGTTCATATTAGGAGAATTAGGAGATTGGTTCATTAGGCGTATATCGAGGCCTGTTCGGGCTACTGCTGCAGCAAAAACTACATCATCTACTTGTACATGAGAAGGAGCATTGTCCTGTTGTATCCATATTGTGTCATGCCTTGCTTCTCTAGGCCAAAGAGCTTGTATTGCTGGTATGAGTTTGTCGATCATATAAGTTCTCATTTTGTCTATCAACCTTCATGGTCTTTGTTATAGGTGTGCCCTTAGTCTGTTGCCACTTCTCCTTTTTGTTGGTTCCTGTAATTAAAAAGAATGTTATTTCAAATAACATAAAAGGGATTGCAAGTATTATTCAGATAGAGATTAGTACCGTTCGCACAAAAGCCCATATGCCTAGCTTCCCATCAAAATAGCATCTCCCTTCAGCATCAAACCCGGGCTTTCCAATAGCAGAATAAAACATGACTTTGTGAATGGTATTCTTATTTTGCACTGTCCTATGTGGGTCTTCTTCATCTGGATGCATGTACATAGTCATATTCTTCTTTGTCCCATTGAATCACTTCTCATATGAGTGAATAATATTTTTCATTTCCTTGAACTTGGGATTGTCTAGTAGAGTACTTTCTTCTAGTATAGAGAGAACCCACCGCAGCCTTGCCTGTTTGTTTTCTTCCTTCAAATAAGGCTTCAATGAGTTAGAGTGTCATCATAGCAAGCCTTCTTTGAATAACCTATGTAGAGAGCTTTTATTGATATTAAGAGCAGTTGCTAGTGACCTTATGGTATCCCTTCTGTTTAAGGGAATATCAACAACCCTTGTGAGGTACACTTGAATTTTTTTACGACCACAATTCTTAGGTCGCAAAGATTTGACATCTACTGGTATGCCTTGTTCTAAACATTTTTTTGCTCTCTAGCATACCCGTTGTATTGTACGCATGTGGACATTGTACTTTGCCACAATAAGTGTTGTGTTATCTCTTTTTAATTTGCCATTATTGCTTAATCGAAGCAAATCTTCATAAATGTCTTGTCGTTCTCTTTCCATCAAAATCCTAACCATATTTGTTGCTTCTTGTTGGGTTTGCTAATCTTCGTCGTCATCCGAGTCGGACAACTCCTCTTCATCAAATATGATGTTAACAGCATCTGTGTACACGCCGAAGTCTTGTATGAGATGGCCTCAGGTATCATGTTCTGCTTGTAAGGTAGTGTTGTCATTTCCTACAAAAAAATGTAGATGGTGTGTGCTGATTGTCATTAAATAAATTATCAAACTTTTCACAGGGACAATTATTCTTGTAAACATGACTTGAAACTAAGGGAAATAATCACCTGCATGCAAGTTTCCTTGTTGTTCTACTAGTGGATCATTCAAATCAAATGGATGGCCAACATTTTCACCTGTACAAAAGCAGCTGATGATTATGAAATACATTGTCACCCCCACATCTGATAAAGAGAATCCCTGCTGCAAGAGTTTCAGGTGATAGATAAATAAAAACAAAAAATTCGCAGATGTTGCCTGTCATTTTAGTAGAGAGGTGTAAGAAAAATGGACCCTAGGCCCATTTACTTTAGATTTTGGTATTTGATGGTCAACACAACTAAATTGGACTAATGAATTTACAAGTAATTGCTTTATAGTTCAATAGGGTGCAAGACGTGACTTGGATGAATGCGACATGATGATCCGATGATCAACACCTTAAACAAGATCCTAGAAGCACAAGAGAAGACCCAAGATATCAAAAAAAGTCCAAGCATGAAGATAGGAACCAAGCTGGACGCAAGATCGCGAAGAAACGAGCTCCATAGAGGTGACCAGACGCGGCCCTATGAGTGACCGGACGTGTTCAATCAGTTGCTCGGCAACAACAGGCGTCAGCAGCAGCGACCGGACGCTGATCAAGGTAGTGACCGGGCGCACGGACTTCACTATTCATCGTTGTGGCAATAATTCAGCTTGACTGGACGCAGCGGCTGTGGACGACCGGACGCGCCAGGCAGTGGCGTCTGATCAAGTCTAGAAAGGTTCTAGAGCGGTGCCAGCGCGACCGAACGCGTCCGATCGATGATGACCGGACTCGGTAGTGCGTTCGATCTCTACGCGTGCGCTCAATGGTCGGGACGACCAGACGTGTCCGGTCAGTAGCAGAAAGCTGGGTGTCGCTCCCAACGGCTACTTTCTCGGTGGGGCTTATAAATAGACCCCCAACCGGACATTTGAGATATGGAGAGTTGAGGAAACATACCAAGGGTGTTGATACACCATTTTAGTGATCTCCACTTGCATAGTACTTAGTGATTCATTAGATGATTAGCGTAGGTGCTTTGCGAAGTACTTAGGTTGATTAGACCACCGCTTATGCGCTTGCTCTAGGTTTAGGCCTAGTGTTTAGTGAGGTTTGCACACCTCTTACCATACGGTGCTTGCGCACACCATTGTTATACATCGGAGAGGCTTATAGTCTTGCGAGATCACACCAACTGTGTTTATGGTGTGGCCGCCACCGTGTACCAAAGGAAACAAGGCTCGCGGCGGTTCGACCGAAAGCTTGATAGTGAAGACGGCGGGGAGCGGTCCGGAAGAGGCTTATCGGAAGGCACACCGGAGACCCACTTGCACGTGGGGAAGGCCTAGGGCTATCCATGGAGTTACCCGACCAAGAGCTTGGCCCTTGCGAGGGGCTCTAACAAGGACTAGGGGAAGCTTGCGTGCTTCTCGATACCTCAGTAAAAATACTAGAGTCATCGATGGTAGTTTGCATATCTCTACTGAAAGGATCAAGATGCCCAAAAGAGAGGGATGAATTGGGCTAATTCTAAAATTCTTTGCAATAATTAAACTCTACACTTAGCCCACTTCATCCCTTGTGCCTAGAATGTGTTCCTATTGTTCTACTACATAAAAGTTTTGCACCCTAGGTTCTAATCCTACTCTAACATGGCAATTCTAAGAATGTAAAGACAAGAAATGAATTGCTCAAATGTAAATGATTAAAGTAAAGAGAGGAGAAAGAATAAGGCGATGTTTTGCCAAGGTATCGGGGAGTCGCCACTCCCCACTAGTCCTCGTTGGAGCACCCACGCAAGGGTGTAGCTCCCCTTGATCCGTGCGAGGATCAAGTGCTCTCTACGAGCTGATTCTTTGACACTCCGTCGCGGTAAATCGCCCACAACATCTCACAACTTGAGTTGGGTCATCCACAAGCTCCGTCAGATGATCACCAAACTCCCAATCACCACGAAGCCATCTAGGTGATGGCGATCACCAAGAGTAACAAGCACAAACTCTCACTTGACCATGACAAGCCTAATGAGAAGGGTGGAAGCACACTTGCTACTCTCCTTGCACTAATAAGGCCTTAATCTTGGATCCTCAAATCTCAATCACCTCACTAGGCTCTTGCTCTCCTTTGCACTCTCCAAGGTGTTTCTTAGTTGAACAAATGGGCAAAAGACCTCTCTTGGACGAGTGGAGTAAGTATTTATACCCCCTCATTCAAAACATAACGTTTGGAGGCTGAGTCATCACTCTATGGGGTGACCGGATGCTCCGGTCAAGGTGACCAGACGCTCCGGTCAGTTATCCCCGCCACTGTGTCAGAAAGAGCCGTTAAGTTCTGACCAGACTCTGACCTACGCCCGGTTAGCATGGACCAGACGCGTCCGATCATGAAAAATGCTCTCTGGAACCTTACTAATGTTGACCAGACGCTGGCACCCAGAGTTTGGTCACTTCGTAGTTCAGTGTCTGGTCAGTTACTGGATCCTGACCAGCATCTGATCAAGACTGATCGGACACGCTCGATCAGGAATATCCCTCTCTAGAACCTCTCTGAAGTTGATCGGACGCAGGCACCCAGCGTCTGGTCTCTTTTCACTCAACGTCCGGTCGCAACCACTGCATCCAGTCACTTTTCACTCAATGTCCGATCGCAACCAGACGGCTTCAGTTGATCAAATGAACTGGCCGAACTTACCCTTTAGCGTCCGGTCACAACCAGACCAGCGTCCGGTCAGTCATTTGACCCTCCATTCACTTCCAACTCGAAATCATATGTGAATGAAGTTTGCTCCAATTGATCTTAGGGCTACTCCGGAGCTACCTATTGCTAGATTTGACAAGTGTGCACCACACCTAACCCACTAGACTCACCTAGGTCAAGCTACCAGTCCATACCCCCTTAATAGTATGGCCAAAGGAAAAACGAAGTCCTAAACTACTCTAAGTGTCTCTTCAACACCAAACGACGCTTAGAACTAGTCCATCCTTAACCTTATCGTCCATCCTTTAAAAACCAAACGATTTCCATCATAGGGGCACAACAACCATGATTGCCCAATTAATTTCCATTACCATGACCTAACTTAATTGCCTCTGCAAAACACACGTTAGTCATAGTAATCTCGTATTGTTATTAATCATCGAAACCCAACTAGAGGCATAGATGCTTTCATCTACCTTACTCTTTAAATTTCGCATTTACATTGCAATCTTGGTGTGTGCTTTACTTTCCTAGCTTAGTGATAGGGTAGTTGATAGGTTTGGAACCTAGGTTGCGTAACTTCTTTTGCGGTAGAGATAGCAACATACTTGTAAAACCGTAGTTGCATATTTAGATAGTTTATCTTTTACATAGGTTTTGCTAAGGGTAAAAAAAGAGGCAATAGTTTAGAGTTAGAGTTTTAAATTACCTAATTCATCCTCCTCTTAGGCGTCACGGTCCCTTTCAAGAGGAAGTAAACATGCCCATGCTATTTTATGATAGAGAGGTTACATAGAACAAGTGGTACAGAAAAGAGTTTCATGCGACAAAAGATATTAATGACTAAATTCCCTAATGTTGCTTATGATTTTTAGGACAGAAATAAACCAGCACACTAATTTTAGGAGAGGGAGAGGGTGTGTGTGTGAGAGAGAGAGCTTGAAACAGTACACTTAGATTTGGATACAAGCAAACGTGCTTACCTTGATGAATTTCTGCTTGTTCATGAATTTGATCAGGATGGAGACCAAAGCGACCAGATCCCGCAACTTCAATTGCATCCACTACATCTTCGAAGGGATCATGATCCTCTTCATGTTCATCAGTCTTCTTGTTGAGATCTGGCAACTCCTCCCCTCCCTCTGGTACTGTGTTCAAGTCTATTGTCATGGAGGATGCATGAGGAATGGTTCAAATGAGTGGAACGAAGGGTTACCAGGCTTTATTGGCATAGGAGTTAGAGAAATGGCGCTGGGAGCACTAGTTTCAAATTTTAGTTTGCCTCTTCTATGTAAAAATGGAGCGCACTGATATTTTTTGGTGCCAAGTTTTGTTTGCCGCCCACGATTTGGTGTAATGTTTGGTTTATTTAAGTCCAAAATAATGCAGTGCATGTGTAACTGTAGAAAAAGTTGGTGTGACAACTGTGTTTTGCTTACTGTAAACAATGTTTGTGTGGCATGCCTGCTTCTAATCAAGAATGAGCATTAATGACTTGTCGATTCGCAGCAGGTGAATGTACTGTACTCCTTATTTTATAGGGGTGTTTAGGTATGCCGTTAGTTCGTATCGTTGCTGGTTCGTGAAGCTGGTTTGTGTGAGAGAAAAATACTATTTCGGTTAGAAATTTACGATTGTTTACAACAAGCCACAGCCAAACGAACAGACCGTAGAACGACGGATATTAAGGGGCAGAGGAAGTACACGACTAAACGAGGCAGCAGTCGGCAAAATAAGTAAAAAAAAAAGTTTCAACAGAAGCGAGTCATCAGTAGTCAATGAAAAAAAATGTTTCCAACAGAAGCTGAATGATCCGATTGTTCTAGGATTATATGAACAGATGATGTTACTATAATTTAGCTTTTACCATCAGTTTTTTTAAGGGCAAGCTTTTACCATCAGTTGAACTATTTTTTTTCTATCTCCTATTGGCTCGTTTATAGAGCCCATAAAAATATGGAATAGCCAGGGCTTGAGCCATCCAGCCCACCCGCGTGAATACTCAAGCTGCAGGCCCCCGCGTGAATACTCAAGCCGCAGGCCCAACGATGGACCGAAATTTTGCCTTCATATCTCTATTGGCTCGCTTTTTATTAGAAGAAAAGAAACATGAGGCTGCACTTATATTATTCTCTCCGTTCGAATTTATAGGTCGTTTTGGCTTTTTTAGATACATAATTTTTATTATATACATAGACATATTGTATATTTAGGTGTATAGCAAAAATAATGTAATTAGAAAAGTCAAAATGACCTATAATTTAGGACAGAGCATGACACCAGACAAAACTAAGAATATAACAAAATTATGTGAACATTGTTGACCAATTCAGCAGAGACTCCACTTAATCCCCACCGGTAAGATGCTCGGCGTAACAGGAGCCCTAAAAGTTTAAATATTTTATCTTGTAAACGAATTATATTGTAAATGGCGTAGGTATCTAGGTTTTTTTCTTCTTTGAAAGGGTCTATAGCCTAGTATTTATAAGAGCCTTATAAGCACCTGAGGTCTGGGTTACATTGCAATAGCATAGGTATCTAGTTTTTTTTTACGAAATGACCTGTAGCCTAGTGGGCGACGTTCACGTCGATAGCAAGACGTCTGTGGTGACTTCATCAATCTTATCTCAAGGATTTGTTGGCACGGTCTTTGAAAGTGTTATAGGGGTAGGGTTTACATACGTGCGTTTATAGGGGCGGGTGTGCGTACATTGTGAGCGTCTGCGTTGTACTGTAATCTAAAAGGATATCTAGTTTTTTTCATTAATTTATTTTTTCTTGCATTTTTAAGAAAATTTTTGTTTGTTTTTATTACAATTTTCTTCTCCGACTCCCTTCGCTACATCTATGGTCACAAACTCTATACAGCTAGTATCAATCAATTTCTTGACTCAGTCATTTTCTTCTCTTCCATCCCATGACCATGCAAATTTCTACTAAGGCTAAATTAAGGTGGCCTAATTTTCTCTTAGTGAGCTCCATTCATCGATAAAACAACTGTCAAGTCTCTTACAAATTACTCCTATTCATTTCCTTAGCCGTCTTATGAATTTAATTTTTTTTATCATTTGTTTATTTTCTCTTGTAAATTCATAGTTGCCATTTTCACCCTAAACCATCATCCGAGGATCATAATCCCGCTCATGTCTGTTGGACAACTTCTACCTTAAGAAGCCACTGGCCGACTCCATTCTACCAACATCCATTGCCGCCTCAAACCTTGTTAACCATATTATGCAATCACAACTATAATGCCAGTGAGTTGTTTATCTCAATCATACTACCAATGCCACTCCACCTTAATACCCGTCATGATGTGTTCTCTATTTGTGAATGATAGGATCTAGCAAGAGCCTAGAGAGGGGGTGGGTTTGAATATGCGCCTGTTTTACATAAATCTCACAAACTCAATCAAACTGTCAGACCATGGAGCCTCCGCATATCCCTACGGAGCCTTCGCGTCGCGAAGCCTCTGGATAGATGTGTGGGACCTCTGTGCGTCAGAGCACAAATTGAAACACAACCGAATTTAGTATATGAAACTTAGGTTGATTGTGATAACAACCTTCCTGGCGAGTGCGTTGACCTAGTCCAAGCAGTGGTTGCACCTAGTGCTCATGGAGAGAGTAGATTGGGTGCAAACCCTAGAAATGAAATTCAAACACAAGTAATATGCAACAACAAGCACAACACATGTGACACAAGGATTTATCCCGTGGTTCAGCTCGCCACAAAGGCTTGCCTACGTCTACGTTGTTGAGGAAACCACAAGGCTATATGGAGACTCTTTCAACCGACTCCTCTTCTCCAACCACCATCAAGGTAGTAGGTTAGAGGTTTCTACCAAGTCACAAATGTCAATACAAACACCTCGGTGCTTAACCGCAACGATTGGAAGCTCCTAGGCAACCTCTAGTCGTCTAGGAGCAAACCTCCAAGAGCAACAAACAAACTAGGTGGCTAGGGCTAATGAAGGATCTTGATCTTTTGTAGGTTTCTCACGGTCTCTTAGAGCCAACACCTCAAGGAATCACTTAGATTTTGGACAAAAGCGTGGTTGGGGCATAAATGGAGGAGAAAGTGTTGTTGGTCAGGTTGGAGTGATGAATGAGGAAGATGACCATTGAGGGTGAGTGGGCGGAGTATAAATACCTCCCCACTACACCCATAGTTGGTTGAAGAAATAGAGCGTGGAGGCTCTGCCCATGGCCGGTGGCGCACGGCCAGCTGCACGATAGCATGAGTGAGATTTTTTTAACACTTTTTATAAACTAAATTTAAATCTAACACTGTTTAATTTTTTCCCCAAAACTAACACTTTTGGCCGCGTCTATTGCCATGGCGTGGCGAAAAGCCTGTGCCGCGCCATGCATGGTGGCACGGCGAGAGGGGTGACGTGGCGACGACCGGGCCGCTGACCGGTGACGTGGCAGGATCTTCCGCGCCACCGATCTTGACGTGGCACTGACGTGCCACGGCGCATGGCGTGGCAGGACCAGATAAATATCTCCCGCGAGCCGCCCTCCCTCGCGCCTGCCCCTGAGCCGCCTGCGCTCAGCCTGCCCTCCACGCCCACAACACCGCCGCCGCCGCGCCTGCACGTCGCTCGCCACGCTTGCTGCCGCGGCGCCTGCACGCCGACCGCGGCGCCTGCAGCGCCAAGCACACCGGCGTGCCCGCACGCGCCACGAACGAAGGTGCGCCACCCCGCCGACCGCCCGCCGCGCCCACACGTCGGCGTGCCACCCCCGCCACGCCCTTTGACCACGCACGACGGTTGCCCGCCGCGCCATGGACGCCCTCACCGCAGTTCAACCGTCGCTGAGGTGAATTTATCTTACATTACATTATTATTTATATACTGTAGCCATTAATTTATCTTACATTGTATTATTATTTATATACTTTAATTATTAATTTTCTTATAGTGTATTATTAATTATAGCGAAAATAAATGCCTAATTAAAAGACACGTGAAATATAAATTTATTTATGTGTTTTTTGTGCACTAGACATACATATATATAGCGACAAATTTGGTTGGTTGAGTTTTTATGATTTAAATTGTTATATGCTTGTTTTCTTACATGGAAACATTAATCCAAATGATCATTTTACTCAAGCACATATTGAAAGCACTAGAACCTCCAAAATCATGCACAACATTGTCGATATCGTACCGCTATCAGCATACACAAATCGTAAAACTTAGTGACCAAGGATGTAAAATTGTGACTATCCAAGCTATCTCATATTTCTCACAGTAATCTCAACAACATTCTAGTCTTGTGCTTAAAGCTATGAGTCCATAGCATTGTGTGAAAAAAGTAGGCAACCAGTATTTTTAGAAATATTAGTATAGAGTATAGGACTAAGTATGACACACATGATAGTTCTCAATCAATTTATCTTATACTGGGCTACTCATCCCTAGGTTAAAATTATAATGAGCTGCTCTAGCATATGTAGACAAGCTATTGTAATAATTTAATAAGAAACACTGGTGGACAACAGGTCCATACATAGAAGTTGCTTATTTTCCCAGTGAAGTTGTTTAATATGTCTGTTAATGTTACTTTGAATATATATATGTCCTTTCATATTGTGTTCCTATTGCATAACAAGTAGTTCAAATTTTGCAATTCTATATAATGTTAATTTTAATATCGTTAATTTGAATACTCTAACCCTTTGTTTATCAATTTGTAACAGGATGACCCCTCCCATGCAGCACTCGTTATACCCCTTCTTGAGGTGGAGTATGACGAGTCGCACCGAGCACACATCTTGAGTGACACCAGCGTAGAGGTGGCCTTGTCTCCTTTGAGGCCCCGCACGTATACCAGGGCGCACCAGTGAGACGAGCGTTACATGCCGTACATACGGCGTGCTGGCTTCCTCGAGCTTGTCTGTGTTGTCAACTACGGTCTTCCGTCCCTTGACCCAACACTATTTACTATAGTTATAGACAGGTGCGAGTGTCTTCATTGTACGTAAACATTCTTATAATAAATTTGAGGCAACTAGCAGTCGTTCTATTCTTATAACAGGTAGAGGTCTGAGACCCACATGTTCTACCTACCTTGCGGTGAGATGACCTTGACCATGCAGGACATGAAGGCTATCTTTGGCCTTCGGTTGGAGGGACTTCCAGTGACAGGTATAGTTGACAACGATCACTGGAGGGAGCTGGTGGCTCAGTTCACTGACTTTCTTCCACCAGACGATGAGGTTGCCAAGAAAAATAAGTGAGCAATTCAAGCCTATTTAATATTTGCATTGCTTTTCTACAGCCATCGGGTCTCATTTTCTTTGGTGAATTTTAGGAAAAGTTCTAGTGTTTCGTCGTCGTGGATCACAGAGCGCTTTGATTACTTGGATCTATAGCCTGATGAGGCTCAAATCGATAGGTTTGCTAGAGTGTGGCTCTAGCACTTCCTTAGTGCTTTCCTCTTCCTAGACACCTCGGGCAACACCATCAGCTGGATCTTCCTTGATATACTACGCCAGTCGTGGGAAAACATAGCGGCGTACAGCTAGGGCAGCACAGTCCTGGCATGGACGTATCAACAATTATACGTTGCCTGTCGTCGCACCTCAGGGCATGCGAACCTTGAGGGTTGCTCCTACCTACTCTAGGTTTGGTGTTGGGAACAATGGCCCGTTGGGAGGCCTCTTGCTACTGGTTTACCGGTAAGTACTTTGGTTCAATATATTCTTTGAGGCAGGTACATATGATTAAATTATTAATGACTAATTCATTATCATGTTCAATGCAGCATTGGAACGGGCAGGACACACTCCTTACAGCTCTGTATATCTAGACGGAAGCAGAGTTAGTTAGAGGGAATGCGAGGCGCAAGTATAGGGAGTACACGGACGGTCTCGACGTCCTAACACAGCACCAGGTTACTCTCTCTTTACTATCATACATGTGTCTTGTTCGATGTACACTATATCATAACATAACTCAATTACGAAATGTTTAGGTGCATTGGTGTCCTTGGGATACTCCAAAGCTTGAGTACTATCTGAGTCCTGTCACTAGGGATGAGTCAAACGAGTATCGCTGCAACGTCCCTCTTATTTTCTTCCACGTGGTCGAGATTCACTTGCCCATCAGGGTTTGCAGGCAGTTTAGAAGAATGACAGGCTACCCACCACCGCTTTACTCCACCAACCAAGAATTGCACGGATGCGTCATCGATTAATAACAAAGCTACAATTCAGAGATGTGTGTGGTACAGCTATCAATCGTTTTGTTGCAGGTATGACTGCAGGAAGAGGTATAAGACCAAGGATTGGCGCGTGACACACAACGCGTACATCCCGTTGTGGCAGAACAGGGACCGACATACAATCCATGCGGGCCTCCCACACGACCAGCACACCTTCGACGAGTACCTACAGTGGCTTCACAGGTCTACGAGGACACATATCAAGCCCCCGTACACTAAGGAGGCGATTGACAAGGACTCAAAGAAAGATGTGTACAGCATTGCCACTAGGGACGACACGCAACTACAGAGAGCCCCACTTTAAAGATACGTGGTAAGATACTCGAATGGTACAATTTGTTATCCATTTGGTATTAAGTATGTTTACTAAAACTGTCCAACCGTGTTTATGTACCCAGGCTACACAATTATCAAGGATGTCCAACAAAGTAGCGTTTCGGCTTCACGAGTCTAGAGGGCAGGGGTCAGACGTTCTCGAGGCATTTGTGGAGGTAAACATAAACTTATCCGTTCTGAAAATGTTTCTTTAATGTATATGTGTTTGGAAAATACACTAACTTTAATGTCTATTTATACAGAAGGTGAAGCGGAGCTGCAAGAAGCTAGCTCAGAAGCTGAGCTGCATGGACACTCATTGGGTGGAACCGTCAGTCCCGGCGTGGTCGGGTGGCACGTCTTCTGGCTCTTTGAGGACATCAGCCGGCTCTTCTCAGCCGATGACAGGTGCCACTTCCGCAGTGCGTACACCATCGCATCATAGCGCTGGGAAGGACCCTGCAACCGAGGACGACGACGACGACGACCCCCGGGCTTCCGCAGACAGCACCACCAGTGGGACGATTGGCCGCAGGACGAGATCGGCATGTCTCAGCTAGGTGGTGCCCCGCTTGATATCCAAGGAGTCTCACAGGTACTAACAAAGGTAGTTTCTTTAAATATGTAGGCTCCATGAACTAACGATCATAAATATTATAAGTAATCGTGCATATCATATACTTGCAGGGTACGAGCCGTACGCACCGGCAACGTGACCACACCGACGTTGGCTACACTCCTAATGTGTTGCCTACAAATCCGAAGAGACAGAGGCGTCCGAGGGATCCTTACACTCCTGAGACTTAGTTGGTTATGTCGAACTTATGTCGAACAAATATTGCCGTTCGAAACTTATGTCGAACAAATGTTATGTCCGAAACTTAGTTGGTTATGTCGAACAAATGTCGAACTTATGTCCGAAACTTGTCAACTTGCGCACGAACTCCATTTATTTGCTTCATATTCGTTTCAATGCGTCGCGGCAGCACTGTCGACGAGATTAACTAGCAACTAGTTCGGGAACCGATAGTCCCGACATATCTCGCCGTCGGTGACCGACATGTTGACCCCGATCCTCCCGAGCTTGGTCATCGCCGCTGCGAAATCATCAAAGACGGCACCCTGGTTGGACACGTAATAGTCGACCGTACTGCGCGACCTCATGTCGGAGTAGAGCACATGGTAGAAGGCGTTGTGGAATCCCACCGGCGAGGGGTCGAGGAAGGCGAAGGCGTATGGGTCGGAGCTGCAGGTGCCGTTCAGCTGCGATGCGAAGCCAGGGTCCATGGTCGCGTCACTGCCGATCCTCACCGACAGCAGCTCCAGTGGCTGGTCTTTTGTCTGCGTCCAAGTCCTGCCACGCCATGCGCCGTGGCGCGTCAGTGCCGCGCCAAGATCCGTGGCACGGCAGACCCTGTCACGTCACCGGTCAGCAGCCCGGTCGTCGCCACGTCACCCCTCTCGTCGTGCCACCATGCATGGCGTGACACATGCTTTTGGCCGCGCCATGGCAATAGACGCGGCCAAAAGTGTTAGTTTAAAAAAAAATTAAACAATGTTAGATTTAAAATTAGTTGACAAAAAGTGTTAAAAAAATCACGGGTGACATGCTACGGCCCACGGCTCAGCACCTAGGCTACAGGAGCGGCAACATGGTGCGATGGGAGGCGGTCCGACAGTCGGCGGCAAGGGGCGGGCGATGGCCAGCCGGCCAGGTCCGCCATAGGACTCCGGGTGAACAGGTCCGCAACAGTTCTGACGTTCTACGGCTGAGGATAGATAAAGGAAGTGAGGAGTTGGTGATTTACATGGTGTTATGTAGCAACAATTTGCAACTATGGATTTTTTTGGTGACCGTGCGTTAGCACATATTTCGTTAAGAGGAAGCAGAATAAGCAGTAGGAGTACAGACCAACACTTTACACTTGGCAACCAGGCTGGTAATGAGGATTACCACACACAGTTTGCTTAGTAGCTATATTACAAATCGGATTTTGCGACTATGAGGCAAAGCTCGATACAGCTACAGCAGCACCAGCAGCACGGTTAGCTTCCTGTACCCGGCGAGCGTCCACTCCCTTGCTTCCTCTTTGATCTTGGACAGCAGCTGCATTGGCTGCAAGTAAGGATGGCAACGGGTATATACCCGTCGGGTATCGTCGGAACGTTCTCTTCCCCGCTACGGAGAATTTATCCCGTCCCCATCCCCATTAACTGTCTCGGGTATAGATTATTGCCCATCCCCGTACCCGTCGGGTATCGGTCGGGTAACAGATACCCGACGGGTACTGCATACCCAATAAACAAGGACACTTGGGGTCGCAGCTTTGCAATCGGAGACGTTTCTTCTTCACCCGGGTATAAGTGTCGGAGTCTCGGAGATGCCGAGGAGAAGGAGCGAGGTTGCGAGGAGGACGAGCAAAGGTGGCAGAGAGACCGAACTGAGGAAGCGAGGGGCACGAGCGCTCGTGAGACAGGCGTGCTTGTGCTGCTGGCGGAGATGGTGAGGAAAAATTGAACGAGGGTTCCTAGAACACACAAATTATATATATGACTGTTCAGATTTGGACCAAAATATCTATGTTGAGCTTCTTTGGGCCTAATACTCGCATGACAGCTCAAATAGTCGGGTTCCCCAACGGGTAACGGGTACGGGTAAACAGGGAACGTTCCCGTACCCGCTATGCCCGTCGGGTATGGATTCTTGCCCATTTATATGCCCGCGGGTAAAGATATGATCCCATCCCCGTCCCCTAATGGATCAAATACCCGTCGGGTATCGGGTCCCCGTTGCCATCCTTGGCTGCAAGCTTGGCCCTCCAAGTGTTCTTGCAATTCGCTCTTTTCAGATTGACCAACCGACAGGGAAGAACAGGGCGTCAAAGCCCGATCTTACTATATGTGGAACTGCCTTCCGTTGAAGAAGCCACCAGGTAAAGATGTTTTCCTGCCGAATTTCGACGATGAGCTCCAAGTTCAACCTCCTGAGCACCGCCGACCACAGCTGTCCACTGTAGACGCACCCAAGAAGAAGGTGGTCTATCGTATCTGCCTGCTGGCCACAAAGCACACACATTTATCAGAATATATATCCTCCAAGCCATGTCTTGGGCGCCTCTCTGCTGTCCAACATTGGACTTTTTTTTTTGGATGTGGGTTGGGAATACCCAAGGTTAAAGTCACTGCTTCTGTATCCTGTTGTAGGTGTGCAATAGCCTTTCAAGCTGAGGTGAACTCGGCTATCCAAAGGTGAGGAAATCGGTAAGACATGCTTGACCTGTTTTCTCGGGGCATGCCTGCGTATATATATATATATATATATATATACATATACACACGTGTGGTGGATTCCGATGATCCGTTTGATCAGACGTCGCTGTTTGGATTCATTGCATGCATGTCATCCATCACTCCATAATCAGGAAGCGTCTCCTATCCACTGTTCTCAACTGGCGAGGGAGTTCATCATCATGAACCAGAACCACTCGCTAGAAGTTGCTGATGAAGGCAACAATGTCGGTTGTCCTGAACGCGCGCGTCAGGGATAGCGACGGCCCGCGTCGGAGCGCATGCATGCAGACGATCCAGACGAGCTAATACGCGGAAAGTATAATTTAGACGTGCATCATGCGGCCTGATTCGGAAAATTAAAGCAGGCAAGGGGTTGACGAGAGAGCGCACGTTTGCGTGCCCCACCTTCACCAACGACGGGAGACTGGCCGGCAGACGTACGCTTTGCCAACTCGGGGTCGGTCCGGAGGATGATCACGCATGTGTTTAGCACGTCCAGTCCAACACATTTTCGGGAGTTGCCGGTCGGGTGTGGGTGCATGAACAGAGAAACAATGGTATGTGGGGTGTGGGGTGGTGGTGGGGGGGTGGGGGGGTACTGAAGAACTGCATATGGCATATGCCCTACCAGGAATGTGTCGTGCGGTCGCGTCCAACCCCGGCACTCCCTTCCCCACGCGGGCGCGTCCGATCCTACGCGAGTCAGCCAGGAAACCTTCCGCTTCCAGCCGCCGGGGATTTCAGCAACCTCAACGGCAGCACGCGTCAAGGAAAGCGAGGCAACAGTGAGGCAGTGCCCCCCAGCCTGTGCTCTTTCCCTTTAGTACGGTGCTCATACTAACACTATAGCTTTACTCAGGATATACACGGAAACAATCAAACAACAATTTTTTTTTCAGAGTTCAACTTTCACACAATTATATATGCAATCCAGGAAACATTTACATATAACAAGGCATAATAAAGTTATTTCTCGCATTAACCATATAATTTACAATATGCCTAAGTCCTTAAACATGTCTCGAAGATCTTCATGGCTACTTCATGCAAACTTCATCCCAAATAATCAAAGACGTCGTACCAAGCTTCTTAAAGTAACTCTATAATTTACTTTTGATAAATGAAAGAAAAAAATTGCATTTGATCTTTTTAAAATTAAATAGTAGATATAGTCGTAAATATATGTGCGCAACCGCGATGGATATTTATCTGGTTGTTCCTCGGTTTCTCCCTCTCTCCCATCCTGTTTTTCTTTCTTCAGATGATTTTCAGGTATTATAAAGCTAACTAATGAAAATTATTGGACAAAAGAAAAAACATTTCTTCTTGGCATAATCAATTGATTTATCAAGTAAGTTGTATTTGATCTTTTTTAAAATTAAATAGTAGATATAGTCGTAAATATATATGCGCAACCGCGATGGATATTTATCTGGTTGTTCCTCGGTTTCTCCCTCTCTCCCATCCTGTTTTTCTTTCTTCAGATGATTTTCAGTATTAGAAAGCTAACTAATGAAAATTATTGGACAAAAGAAAAAACATTTCTTCTTGGTATAATCAACTGATTTATCAAGTAAGTTTCAAGTACTCCATCTGTTTTAAATTATAAGTCGTTTCAGTTTTTCTAGATACAAACTCTCTCCGTTCTAAATTATAAGTCGCTTTGACTTTTTATGTTCATCCATTTTGCTATGTATCTAGACATATTATTATATCTAGATGCATAACAAAATGGATGTACCAAAAAAATCAAAGCAACTTATAATTTGGAATGGAGAAAGTAGTTTTAACTATGTATATAGACATAATGTATATTTAGGTGCATAGCAAAAGCTATATATCTAAAAATTAGAATGAAACTAACTGTCTCTAGCTTGCGTGTTTTATTTCATAATGGCCTTTTATTTTCGTAATCACGTGTCAAGTCGGTTTGTTTATTTTGTAAACTCGGTCGGGGCGTGTAGTGTGTTACTTTTATAACACAGTGGTCTAACTCATCTCTTTGTAACACAGTGGTCTAACTCCTCTCTTTGATACTAAATGTGCTAAACATCTTCATCGATCTCCTCTCTGTGAGCCCGGACTGTAAGTGACCAATTTTGCTTCCTTGTCCAGGGTGCCGCCGTTGCTATTTTATGAGAAGAGAGGGGTAGATCTTTCCAGGTTTAGCCACGCTGCAAACGCTCCACTACTCCTACTGACGCGTGGGGTCACCAAACCAGGTTCCACGTGTTCTTGACGGAAACATGCGAGTGGGTATGTTGACAGGTCTGTCGTTATTCCTTATTGACGCAATATCAGAACGACACGGAGAGTTTTGGAAGGGGCGCGTCAGATGGGGCCGGGCTCGGCATGGGTTTTTCTATTATAATGACAATTCTAGAAATTGCCTTGTTCGGAGTCACGGATCCCTTCTTCCTATTTGTCTTGATTGACTTCCATTGGTTTCTATTTTACTGTAGTCTACGGGATGTGTGAGGCGTGCGTTGAAGCCTGTGAGAAAGGATTAGAAGCCACAGATTTTAATGATACGGTAATTCTGGGTATAATTTTATTGGTGCACAATGGTTATAGTCTCTCAGCGAAAGACCTTTTTTTGGAAGGCATAGTATAATTTTAATTGGTCCTTTAGAGTAGAGATACTGGTACGTACAAGCCATGCTGTCAAGCCATTGCTCTGTTCGGTTCCAGGGCTCCAGGCAGGCGGCAGCCATCCAATACAGGAAAACATTGCGCTGTGGACCTGTGGTGATAGCGAGCAAATCCTCACAAGCTAAGGGCCATAATTAGTGATGAGGAAACGGGAGTAGACGGCCGCTACAGTTCAACCAGCTATTGTTAGCAGGTTTATCGGAATATCTCTTCTTCAGTCTTCCTGCATCCCAAGTGCCTGAAAATTTTGATTGTTTCACGCCTTGTTTAGTTCCACCCTAAATTTCCAAAAAGTGCTGCAGTACCTATCACATTGAATGTTTACGGCCTGTGCATGGAGCATTAAATATAGACGAAAAAAACTAATTGCACAGTTTGGTGGAAAATTGCGAGACGAACGTTTTGAACCTAATTAGTCCATGATTGAACACTAATTGCCAAATAAAAACGAAAGTGCTACATTAACCCCAAATTCCAACTTCCTGAAACTAAACACGCGCTCAGGCAACATATTTATCACCTGTTCGCTTGAACTTATGAGTCGGCTTATCAGCTACAATCTACAGTATTTTTCACTCACAACAAAACAACATCAGCTGGCTTATCAGTCGGTTTTAATACCGGCCGAATTGGTCATTAATGTTGTTGCAATTGGATGTTGCAGATGTAGTTATCCAATGTTGTAAACAATGCGACAGGTAACATAACACCGATGTTGCGGTGAGATTTTTTCCGAAAGCTAGACCTATTGTGAACATGCTGCAGACGTTGTTCTCTAACGTCGCAAATGTTGATTTATTTCTAATGTTACATCCGTTGCTTGAAAATTAATAGAATTTCAGGCGCTTGGAATATAGCATCTCCCTTTCTTTTTTTATATAAAAAAACGAAGTCGAAATATTTCCTTGACAATTTGATCATGGCTGATGATGAGTCTAATTAATAAGGAAGAATGTAGCTGGCTACACCTTTTTCAAAAGAAAAGGGAATGACCCTTAATTGATTCGTGGTGGACTCAGAACAAGGAAAACTAAACGAGAGAGCGATAGAGAGAAAAATAAAAGCTTCTGACTTTTTTTTTTGCCTCCCTAGCTGCCTAGAGCAGGTGTGGCTCATGTATCCTTGGTCAAATTGGGCATGCTCACACGTACTCAAGCCCTCAATTATTCTCTCTACTATGCGCACCATCTGCTTTGTCCTGCTTTCTCTAGTGCTCTGTTTAATTATTTTTGCTATAAACCAACTTCCTCATTGCGCGCGTGCCTCCGTTTAAACACAAAAACAACGTTGCAAACACGGTCCAAACTAAACCAGATGCAGATGCCACCATAACTACCAAAATCTAGACGTTTGACCTAACCAAGCCATTCACATCATGAATGCACAAACTAACCCATGCGTGGTCCTTGTCTCCGTGACTCCACGGCAATCAATGGAGACTACTACACATCTCCATACCTGACTTTCATGTGTTTTATGCAATTTCAATATATGATTTTTTTTCAACCATAGGATAAAGATCCAACGGTCTCCAGCCTTCTTCTACCTCCAGCCTCCAGCCTTCTTCTACCTCCAAACACACCGCAGAACTCGAACCCGTCACCGCTCACCGCCCCGCCCTTGGCCGCGGCTATGTCAGTACAAATCACAAGTAACAAGGATCTGCGGCTATGTCCAAACAAATCACAAATTACAGACCACAAATCACAAGAAATAAATTTTTTTCTATGAAAGGACAAAGACAAAAATTGGTTGATAGCGTCGGAGTTGAGGAAGAAAGCTCGCCGGAGTTGGGAAGATGCCGGGCGTGGCGGTGGCGCGGGCACAGATCGGGCACTGCAGAGAGGCGGCGGCGGAGGTTCGACCTGGGGGCCACGGCGGAGGGCGGCGGGGGAGGTCCGGCTACGGCCTCGGGGGCGGTGGCGGAGGGCCTCGGGAGCGGTACAATGGAGATCTGGCGGCCAAAAAAATTCGTGTGCCCAAAGCTTCCAAAACACACGGGTGTAGTATAGCATTTCTGAAACAAAAAAGATGGATGGATGGAGAGAAAAAGCAATTGAAAATGAAAGAAGAAACTGAGAACTTGCCCAGGAGGGCCTACAGTCCCAGCTCCAAAAACACACACGGGGGGATTTCTTCTCGTAACACATGCAGTTTAAAATCCGCGTGCTCCCCACGTTCCCACCCCAAGTCCGGAATCCGTCGTCGTTGGTTGCCAACCAGGAGCCAACGGCCAGCACACCTCCTGGCTCTGCCTGCCTCTCCATCTTTGGCACTGCCCCACCATCCCCCGCCTTGCCTTCCCCGCGCGCACGACGCACGACGCAGCACTTCGCGGGCCCGCGCGGCCGCGAACGTCGCCACGGTCATGGTCGCCATGACGGAGCCGCGCGACCCGCCGCCGCCGACAGGCTGCGCCATGTTCGGCATCTACAGCGGCATGTTCCGCCGCCGCCGCTCCGCATCCATGACCTCCCTCCACCGGATCAACGGGGCCTCCTCGCCCGCCGCCTCCGACGCCGAGGCCGCGGCGCCGGCGCCGGCGAACCCGGCGCATCATCGGAAGCCCGGCGTGCACCACGACTCCTCCCTCGTGCGCCGCCCCAACGCCATGCCCGTGCTGGCGGCGCAGAACGGCGCCGTCGCCCGCGCCGCGGCACCGGCGGCGAACGACAGGAGTAGGCCGGTCACCAAGGTGGCGAACGGCGCCGGCGGCGGACCGAGGCCCGCCGTGGAGCCGGCTGCGGAGTACACGGGCATGGCCGCGGAGCTGGACAAGATGATCCTCGACCACCAGAGGGTCAAGGGCACCACACAGCTCGTGCGCGCCACGTCCGGCAACATGATGCTGCACCGCAACCTCGGCAACCTCAACGCGGGTGGCGGCGCGCCGGCGCGCAACTCCGTGGAGAGCGGCGCCAAGGCGGCGAACGAGCGGAAGGCGCCCAACGGGTACGCGTTCTCCGGCATGGGGAACATCGTCAAGGAGCCCAGGCCGGCGGCGGGGGCCGGTGAGCTGTGCCGGGCGCTGTCGCACCGCACGGATCCCGAGAAGCTCAAGGAGATGGGCAACGAGGAGTACCGGCAGGGGCATTACGCGGAGGCGGTGGCGCTCTACGACCAGGCCATCATGATGGACCCGAGGCTGCCGGCGTACTGGAGCAACAAGGCAGCCGCGCTCGCCGCGCTCGGACGGCTCATCGAGGCCGTCGGCGACTGCAAGGAGGCCGTGCGGATCGACCCTTCGTACGATCGCGCTCACCACCGGCTTGGCTGCTTGTACCTCAGGTACGTGGGACATCTCGTCGATTTTCAAATCGAAGGCATTGCACATTTCGTCATTCCCCTCCGTCGTGTCATTGGTCCAATTCTGTTTCAACTCTTCCTCAGCAATTGTATCGTGACAGTGCATGCATCATGTCTATTTTTATCTGTTAATTATACTACATACGATTTGATATTAGTGCCAGTTGCGCTTTTAATTAGCAATGTTTAATGCTGCTATTTCATCAAAAATATTTAATGCTGCTACAATATTGAACAAAGGAATCTGATTTTATAAAGTACTAGACTTTGTGATCTTAGTCTCTGTGGAGTAGGTGATTTGCATTTTTTACTTTTTTGTTTCATTTTCTTTGGTGTGCAATGGTAGTTGAACTCAACCGTGCACGTTCAAACGTTCCATCACGGGCCATTTATATGGTATTCATATAATTTATTTTTTTGTACAGCATAGTTTGATCTTGTCCTTCATCTGAAATTGAACGTTGACCGTTAATTTTGTTCAAAGTATATTGTTCATGAGTCATGACTACAAAAACAAAATATTAGCACCATTAGATTAAAAGTTGCTAAAAATATTTAATTTTATGCACCTTATAAAAAATACTCATGTGAATCATGGCATGCTATAACAACTAGCAATCAAATAATTCTTAGCTACTAAAATGAAATTGATAGTGGAGTATCTACTTCTACGTCACCGTGCACTTTGGTTTTAGGATGATGAAGATGGTGCGTAGGAACAGATTTATCCTTTCTTGGTCGCCTCCACGGCTCCACCTTTTTCACAACTGCAATTACTACAACCCCCTTGATGATTAGATCATGGCATTACTTTATTCATCATGTGCTCGTTTGGAACGTACATTAGATCATTGGATTAGCAGGTCAAGCACAAGTGCACAACCTTCTGCCTTAATTTACGCTAGCAATTTGTAAGATAAACATTGATGATTGGTGCTTTGAATAGCTAATCACTTCCTCGGCAAGCATGCTTACCCCTCCTTTTCAAGTTCATGATTGCACTAATTCAAAACTGTCAGAGAACAAGTCTTTGCCGTCATTTTCCTACACTCTACTCTACACAGCAAATTTTTAGGATGCCATTATTAGGAAATCACCGAATCAGATGCCAACCATTGTACTACTTTAATATAGAATTGTGGCAATCGGTTATATATATATATATATATATATATATATATATATATATATATATATATATATATATATATATATATATATATATATAGAACTACTATCCTATAGCTGGCTGCAGAATAACTTATTCTGTAGCCACTTTGAGTTACGATAATTACTATGTTAATTTACGAGATCTACAGTAACTCCTTACTAAATGGTTTACTATAACGTTATGGTAAATATTCCCATGTGTTATAGTAACCCAACTATCGTAAATATGTATTGACATTATGGTAAATTAGTATATAAAATTATGGTAAATAGAGGTGGCTACAGAATAACTTATTTTGTAGCCGGCTGCTGAATAGCCTCTCCCTATATATATATATATATATATATATATATATATATATATATATATATATATATATATATATATATATATATATATTGTATAGCGTAAGTACTTTTATAGATGGAAAAGAATAGTTGAATATCGAATGGTTTATGATACCCATCAACTTGTTTACGTGTTACTCAGATTAGGAGAACCTGACAAAGCCATCTACCACCTCAAGCAATCTTCCAACGAATCCGCGGGCGCAGACGTTGCCCGTGCGCAGTCGGTGAAGAGCCGCATCGCCAAGAGCAGCGACGCGCGCAGGCTCAAGAACTGGATCACGGTGCTCCAGGAAGCGCAGGCCGCCGTGTCCGACGGCGCCGACTGTGCTCCACAGGTCAGCGCTCGTCCGCCACGACATGTGCCCACACAGCTCCACGAACCCGGCACTGCACGTGCGGCTAGCATTCTGACAAGCGTGTTTCTCGCGGTCAACTCTGCTAGGTGATGGCGTTGCAAGCCGAGGCGTTGCTGAGGCTGCAGCGGCACGACGACGCGGACTCGCTTCTCAGCAGCGCCGCCGCGCCAAGGTTCGGTGTCGACGAGTCGACCAAGTTCTTCGGCACCTTCGGACACGCCTACTTCCTCATCGTGCGAGCTCAGGTCGACATGGCTGCTGGAAGGTCTGTTCATTCCCGCTCCTCCACAGAAACGCATTCCCCAAAAGAAGTGGTGTGGCTGACGTTCGAGTTCTCGTGACCACGTCACGATAGGTTCGAGGACGCGGTGGCGACGGCGCAGACGGCGTTTCAGCTGGACCCGAGCAACCGGGAGGTGACGGTCGTGCAGAGGAGGGCCAAGGCGGCGGCCGCGGCGCGGCTGCGTGGCAACGACCTCTTCAAGGCCGCCAAGTTCGTGGAGGCGTGCGCCGCGTACGGCGAGGGCCTCGACAGGGAGCCCGGCAACGCCGTGCTGCTCTGCAACCGCGCGGCGTGCCACGCCAAGCTCGGGCGGCACGAGAAGGCCGTCGAGGACTGCAGCGGTGCGCTCGTCGTGCGCCCCTCGTACAGCAAGGCGCGGCTCAGGAGGGCGGACTGTAACGTCAAGGTGCACTGTAGGACATGGCTGCTGTTCTGCAAATGCAGTCTCCCCGTGCGGAAAAATTTTCACTGCAAAAAGCGCAAGCGGGTGATCTTATTTTTGCCGTTGTCTTTTTTGGTGTCGCTGTGTGTGTTCAGCTGGAGAGGTGGGAAGCGTCCCTGAGAGACTACCAGGTCCTGATCCAAGAATTGCCGGAGAATGAGGACGTGAAGAAGGCTCTCTCTGAGGTTGAAGCCAAGCTCAAGGGCCAAAGGAATGGGGGCGCAGCAGCCAGATCTCAGCACTGACGTCATGTAATGTAACTACATGTCCCTTCTCCAGTTCTTCTTGCAGTTCGTATTCTTTATTAAAACAGGGAAAATATTTAAAACCGCCTGCTGAATAGGAGTGTTGGATTGTTTATACACTGTTACAGAAAACTACAATTAAAATTGAAGTGCGCACTCATATTCCTTGGACTAATGATTCAAGTGTCGGTCCTAACAAACTTCAGTGCTCTTTATCTATCTAAATTTTAACTGGTTAATAGGTGGTAGATGGTCACGCGTAGATAAACAAACAAATAAGGAGTGATTAGAAAATCCGGCAGATTCCTTGACTGTGCACCATGTTCTTTAAAGCAAAAGTTTGGCATGTTGATCATAGGATAACCTGTTCTTCTTTGCAGGTTTCTTTATTCTGTCGGCTACCAGAGAAATCAACCGCAACTTCTGAAGAGGACAAGGTTTTCGACAAAACAATTCTGCACGCGCCGTTGCACAGTTTGTTATACCAAATCTGTATGCTTTTTTGTTCACCATACACCAATTTGCAAAGAGAATCAAAGAAACGGAACTGTACATAATACTTGCTCCAGTGTGATGTGTAGTTAGCTGAATGTGTTTGGTTCCTTGCGAAAGAAAGCTGATGTATTTGGTTGTGGGGGATACCGGTCACGGATCCCAGAGATATGTGAAGATTCAGTTAATTTGGCTCTGAAACTGAACAACAGGAGGCTGAAGGCTCTGCTCTAAAAATTAATGATCATCTCCAATCTAAATTATATGATTGTTGCTTGAGAAAGGCCCTCTTTTGCTGCAACTGCAGCCGTTCTCCTTTTGTTTTCATCTGACAATTTCAGATGCAAATCTTTGACTGATACCTTTTTTTTTAAGAAACCTCTTAGAGTGCAGTGAGTTCCTGCTCTTCACTTAAAAAGAAAAGGAATTCGCCCGGTCTATAAGGGAAACTCAACCCAAAAATCTCACAATTGCATGCTTTGTTAGAGAAAAATCGACACAAAAACTGTGCACGATAGCCCAAACAACTAAACCCAAACAGGTATGGATGGAACTATTTTTCTGTTCCATCACATAAAACAAGTACACATGCAAAGGTGTTAATAAGGCATTGAAAAATTAGCTCATATTCGTCAAATTAATTATTGCAATCGATAGCAAATGTAAAAAACCATAACACTACTTTCACACACTGATAATTCTTCCTGATATAATGATACACAACTCTCCTGCGTGTTCAAGAAAAAAAAGAAATAACAATCCACTAAAAACACTAAAAAGAGCCATTTGAATTCCTTTAGCTGGCATAAATTTTAATGCCCCATTATACATGCATGGGGCTATGCTTGTTACACTTATAAAACAAACTGAATCATCAAACATGTTAGCAATAGAAAAATATAAATGAAGTAAAAATAATTTTCCTCATCCTTCACCATAATAAGTCAATTATATTATCTCCATTATCCACGCGACGTTATTAGCAAACTTTTAGAAAGTTTCATGTGAAAGAGAATTCTTTATGTCACAAAATTTCCTTCACAAATCCTATTAGCAAAGAAGAAAGGCTATTCTTTCATGTTGAATCACAAACACTAGCAAAAAGTTAAGCTCATAATTGATTCAATTTCCAATGAAACAAGAGATACAACAACAAATAAAATGATTCTTACCATTGTACATGAATATAGTAAAACATTCAGTGACAAGAATCTATACTCGTCGATACACGAGCTTTCATTCATCCAAAATCATTCAAATGAATACATCACATTGTTCAATCACAATTTAGCCCATCATAATGCCATATAGACTATAGTGCAATGTCATATGAAGCAAAACTTATGGCTGGAAAACAAGTCTTACTAACTCAAAACCATAAGGAAAACATATAGATAAGCACATACGTCAATCATATCATTCTATATATACAACACAATTGATTTTTATATTGCATATTTTTACGTGGCATATACATACAAGAAACTAGAAGACTACCTCGCGCGTTGCTGTGGGATTTTCTTAAAAATAAATCAATTACATATGTAGCATTACTATATGGTATTCTGTATATATATGAATTTGACTTGCATATTATTTTATTGTATCAGATTTGGTAAAAATCGATAAGCTAATAGAAGAAAAACTAATAGAATATTTAATTAATTATAGAGGAATATGTGATGAAACAAAATATTGCACATGACGTGGATATTTTTTTAATTAATAAGAGATGACATGGACTTAGTGGGGAATAATGTGGACACCTTGCATGAAGAGAGAGAACATCTAGTGGGTCACGTAGTGGGAAATGATGTGTACACCTTGCATGAAGAGAAAAATCATCTAGTGGGATCTAACTTTTTCTTAATTAATAAGGAGTGACATAGACTTAGTGGGGAATGATGTTGACACCTTATATGAAGAGATAGAACATCTAATGGATTACTTAGTGGGAAATGACGTGAACACCTTGCACGAAGAGAAAAATCATCTAGTGGGGTTTAGCTTTATAAGAGTATATGGATATAGATTAGAGGTAAGAGCAAGGATGGATTCATGTAGTAGTAAACTTTCAACTTGAGGCCATGTTCACTTTGCTGAAAAGACATGGCTGAAAAGTACTCTTCGCTTATTTGTTGTAAGAGAAAAGCACTATTCATTCGCTGAAATAGTACGACCATAAGACCAGCTAACATGGCCTTAATGTGGGAGCGGGTGCATTCAGTACTAATCCGAATTATCGTTAGTTCAGCATATACTAACCTTCTATCTTCTCGTGTAGAAAAAAAGAGCAAGGATGAATCTGCAGGGTATGTCGGGTGACCATGGCATACCATATAGATTGGGCCCAACACAGCCCATGTTTACCTTACCGTCGCTGGTCGTCTTGTCTTCCATCCGCGCCGCACGGGCTCATCCACCCTGGACCTGGATTGACGCTGACAGTCGGAGTCCTGACTTCCAAATCCTGATCGTGATCGAATCGTAGCCCCTCGCCAGTGATCGGCGGCTCCGCCGCACGTCGTATAGGACCGACGGCAAACTGGTGGTGGCCGTTGGCTGGCAGTCTTGGCTCCTGCCGAACGGCGACCCGTTGCATGCAAGGTAGGGTTTCCTCTGCCTTCGCCTTCCAGCTGCCGTGCCGTGGTGCCCCATGCCACAGCCACCGAGCCATAGGGACATGACATTGACATCGCAGCCTCGTCGTAGGTATTGTCTTTTTTTGTTCAAAATCTGTCCTTTGTTGCTTCCATTCTCTCCTCTAGTTTGCTAGTACCAATTCATTTCTGACGAGTGATGTTCAGGTTGCCATGTAGAATTGTGGATGATCATGCATTGACTGGCACACAAGTTTTCTAAATGAAGGATTCTGAATTTGCAGCCACCGCACGCATATAGGTTGGTCCTCCACTCATTGTTACTAGCCCGATATGTGTATGTGCGTAGTGATTTGGATGATCATGGTTAGATTCTCCTGACCTGAATTAGTGAATGGGCTACCCTCACATTAGCATAAGAGTTTGTCTACTAGGCACTCGAGTGTTTTGGAGACCGAAAGCACTTGATTTTTTTTTCACAGCTTCTTCTTCCTCAAGCTCGACGCGCCGCCGCCGCCGCCGCCTACCGCCCCGCCACGCCGTGGTAGAGTCCCGCCGGAGCTCCGCTGCGGCCGCAAAGCTCCAACGAGACCCTACCGCACCCGCGGCAGCCTCCCCCCTGCCATCATGGCCATGGGCGCTCCTGCCCCGACCTAGCCTGGCCACCTCCTACGCCGTCCTCCGGCCGTCCCAAGTCCCAACCACCTAGCCAGCTTGACTCCCCCGAGTTCCATCTAAGCCCGCCGAAGTTGGGAAAGAAGAGGGGGAGAGGCCAGAGATGGAGAAGAATGGGAGGGAGAGGAACACTCGAGTGTCACTTAGCATTTCTCTAGCATAAACAAGACTCTCTTTTGGAATCTCAAGCTCAATTATATATCAAGTGAATTACGGAGTGCTTGTGTATTTTCAACTATCGATATGGTATTTTTAAACTGTTTGTGTTGTAATAATGCACTGCTTAGCCTTAATTACTGAATGTAAGTATCATGTCAGATTGTATTTTATACCAAATTGTGGAGCAAATTTTATATATGTTTACCATATTGTTAAATGTATTTTTATCGAATTAGTATATATAGAATTTAGGTGTGGCATACCCCCTTAACAAAATTCTAGATCTGTCATGCTACTATCATGGTAAATCAAATATGCTGAAAAGCTCTTACACCTTGGTTGCCAGTTGTCAGTCAAGCGTTCTGACATATGCAGCTTGCTTCGGTGATTCCAAGTGACTCAACTGCAGTGCCTGAAGAATTGAAGATTGACAATCCACGGGCCCTAGCTAGGACTAGTAGTAAACTAGTAATGCAAGCTTTGCGAGTAAGCTATCACTTTCATCAACATGGATCTCAGACTTAAATCCTCCTTTAATCAACCTGTTTATTCTCTCTGTTAGGCCCATCAGATGATAGCTGAGACAGTGATTGCCGGTGGGCAACGGCAAGTACACTTCTTGTTGGAACATGGAGCATGGCCTTGTTGGGTAGTAGTTGGTTTGTCCAAAAAATGAAAGCTCCAGCTAAATCCGACAGACCGACATCTCAGTAGGCTCTGTCCGTAAAAGGGCCTGATCTTGCCGCTCCTCACAGCCAGCTCACCCTGTTCGCTTGATCGTTTCTGTGGCTTATAAGCCGGCTGATGCTGTTTTATTGTGAGAGAAAAACACTGTATGATGGCTGAATAGAAGCAAGCCAATGAACCATGCCAACAAAGCATTCGGTTTCCAGGAAGAAAAACGAGATATTCTGAAAAGTTCATCATGGAGATTCTGGTCCATCATTAAGACAGAGTAAAGCATCTAGAGAATTTTATCTGAATGCCAAAGAGAAACTTTACTAGCACGAAAGGATGAGCTGTCAAGTTCATCATACAGGCCAGTACTATTTAGTCTGGCATATCACCGGCCAAGTATACCTGGGTAACATTTAACAAGGGACGTTACAGCACTATTTACAGAGCAGAAATGTTTTGCAGAGAGGCCAATATAGTGGCCTTGGCTAAACCAATTCTGCTGTGTGCTGATCATACCCTTCACACGAGCCTTATGCAGAGAGTAGTAGTAATTCTCAAGAGGGGCGGAAAAAAGGAGCAGAAGAAGAAAAAAACAAGCGAAGGAGTAAAAAGGTAAACAAAAGGCACATACATTCCTTGATGAAATGATCACTGCGATCATCGCTTCCAGCTCCGGCAGCGCAGGACTGCGTCATCACCGCCGACGATCCAAGTCTCCTTGGCAATGTCAAGGGACACCTTGAAGAAGTCCGGCGAGTATGTCATGAGCACCAGGCTCTCCTTCTCCTTCTCTTCCTCTGGAGTCTTCTTGGCGGCGCTCTTCACATCCTCGGACTCCTCTGCCTCTAGCCTCCTCGCTAACCCCTTTGCCGGCGCCGACCGGCACCGCATCAGCATCAGCGCGTTCGCCGGCGGGGCCACGTCTTCCTCCTTGTCCTCCTCCTGGCTCTGCTCCGGCTCTTGTCCCTGCAGCTTCTTGGTAGACACCTTCTTGCCTTCCTCCAACACCATGAACCACCGGGCCAATGCCGCGCCGTGCTCTGTTTCCTTCTCGGTGCGCGGCGCATCGTCTTCCTCGTCGTCGTCATCCTCCCCGGAAGTGTACCCCACTCCCACGGCGCCGGGGAAGCTGCCGAAGCAGCCGGCGACGTTGAACCTGAAAGCGCCGTGCAGGGCGTCCAAGAGCGCCATGGCGTCCTTCTTGATCCCTAGCGCCTGCAGCCACGTGGCCTTCTTGGTCTTCTTCCCACCGCCACCGCCACCGCCTCCGCCGACGGGGCCCTTGGGCTTGGCCGGGCGGGCCTTGATCTGCCCCACGCACGTCACCTTGGGCGACGTCGGCTCGTCATCCACGGGGACATCCGCCGCGCCGCGGCGGCTCGGGTTCCTGGCCGTGGCCGACTTGTAGAGCCCGCTGGGCGGCATCGGCCCCGCCCGGCTGGTGCTGTGGCGGCGCTTGACCACCGGCTCGGACGCGGACGGCCGCGACGGGCTGCAGATGGCCTTGGGCGGCATGAGCGCGAGGTGCGCCCGCGACGGGAAGCAGACGAGCAGGTCCGTGACCGCGCCGTTGCTGCCCCTCCCGCCCTTCATCGTCGCGACAGCTCGGCGCGCAGCAGCTCGATCGGCGCTCCCTCCCAGCGTGCGGCTCCTCCTGTGAAGCATGGTGCTGTGTGTGTGAGAGAGAGAGAGGAGAGAGTGATGATGATCTGTTTATACTAGGTGTTTGTTAAAAAGCAGGCGGCCGGCCTCCAGCTTTCAGTTGGTGGCAGCCAGCGCTTAAAAACTAAGCGTCATCATGGAGGAAAAGCTTATGCCAACATGCACTCACAGCTGCATAATCTCGTCGTGATGCTGACGTGTCGACAAAAATA
Organism: Miscanthus floridulus; assembly: GCF_019320115.1. Taxonomy (NCBI): domain Eukaryota; kingdom Viridiplantae; phylum Streptophyta; class Magnoliopsida; order Poales; family Poaceae; genus Miscanthus; species Miscanthus floridulus. Next base: position 121,339,498 of record NC_089586.1, on the reverse strand, counting down.
ATACGTGTGTTAGTTGCCATGCTGCGGTATGCTGCTTGGACACGCTTGCAGTGACATCGATATCAGCGTGGTGTTCGGTTCATGTGTTGGTGTAGTGTTTAGAGGCTAAATTATTCGGATTTGGGAAAACTAATTGAGGTAGTTAATCACGGTGTTGTGAGATGAGGGTCCTTTATGCGGTCCTTGCTCTTTTTTTTATGAAAAATACTTTTTTTAAGATTATATAATCTACACTACTGGTTTCTCTTTGAAGCTAGATATATTGTTTTTTCCCCCTAAAAAAATAAAAGCTAGGTAGTTCATATGATCATCCATCACTACTAGCTTGGGCCAATCCAATCAAAATAGTATTTTTGTATTGTTGCATAGCATATAGGGGAGAATTGCTCAATGCCAATTGCCAAGTGCGTCATTATGAAATGAGCCAATGAGCCAAGTACGCTTTGTTCTACTAGTATATGTAATTTCAGGAGCTCCGCTTATAGCAGTATTATTATATACATGGCCATCGTAATAAGAAGAGGTGCTGATTATTAGAGGGTAGTTAGACCAGATCTTAACAGTTGACATGATTGACTTGATCTACTCTGCAGACTGCAGGTATATCTGGGCACAAAGCCCGAGCCCGTGAGCCCGGCACGGAGCCCGCTATTTAGGCCCGGCCCGAAGGTCAATGGGCCCGGGCTGGCACGGCACGGGGGTGCAGGCCGTGCTTGGGCCGCACCCTAGGCCCACAGGCCGGCACGGCACGGCCCGCAAAATAACGGCAGGCCCGTAGCGGCCCAACGGCAAGCAGGCCGCCGGCCGCCGGCCGCCGGCCCAAGAACTCTCCCCTCCTCCCCATATATAAACTGCGACCCCCGGCCCCCACCCCCACCCTAACCCTAACCCCATTCCCCTCCCAACCGCCGCCGCACTCGACACCCGCTCGGTCGCTCGTCGCTCTCGCTCGTCGCCACTCGCCTCCTCTCGTCGATCCATCTTCGCCGCCGGTGCGACCGTCGTCCTTGGATCCAGTGATATCGCCGCCGCTCCATCACCTCTCCCTGAGTTCCCTGCTCCTCAGTCCCTCTCCGTCTTTCTTTTTACTCCTTCTCCTCTGTTTATCGATGAACATGTGAGTCCGCCTCCCCGTCTCTCTTCCGCCGTCGCTCGCCGTCCTTCTTAATCCCGTCTTGCCCTTGTGTGGCCCTCGTCTTCTCTGGCGCCGGGCTCCGATTGCGCAGGCAAGTCCATCCCCATTCGTAACCCTAACCCTAGCCCCTAGATCTATACGTTTCTCAGTGTTTTGATTCTGTTTTTGGGATCATTTTCTCATCCTTTTCTTCTTTTCGTGTTCTTTTTCTTTGCAGGTCTGTTGTCGATGCCTCGTCGTTAACTAGCCTTGGCGTAGACGGACGACGGGCAATGGCACCGCGGCCAAGCCGTAGCCGCGCACCGTTGAGGAACGGTGCTAGAGTTCAGCCATCCGCGGCCGAGGGCCCCATGGCGACGATGCCATGTTCCCTGTGACTGGCGACGATGACTTGGTCGCGACTGGGCTATCCCCGGAGCACAACGACGACGGGCGTGACCCCTTTGTGGTGTTTGATGACGCCACCCGTGGGACACAGCCGGCGATCGACGTCGATGCCGTCGATGCAGGGGCAACGGGGACAGGGACGGTGGACTCCAACACCCACTCCAACAGCACTGGTGTTAATGGTAATGCTGATGGTAATGGTACTCGTACTCCTTCCTCTGGTGCTATTTCTGGACTTGGTAAGTGCAAGTCTAAGTGCTGGGGTGACTTTGAGGAGGTTTATGAGGAGATTAATGGTGTCGATGTGCGTGTTAGAGCTATATGTAAGATGTGTAGAACTGTGTTGAGTGCTAGATCTGCTGCTAGTACTGGTCACATTCTTAGACACCAAAAATCTTGCAAACAGAAACTTGATAATGCTTCTAGGGTTTAGTCTCGACTAGCTTTTAATGCTGATGGGTCTTTGCATAATTAGAACTATGATCCTGCTGTTGCTAGAACTGAACTGTGTAGATTGATTGCTAGGCTTGATCTTCCTCTTGGTTTTGGTGACACTGATGCATTTGAGGAATATATTAAAAATTCTCATAACCCAAGATTTGTTAGATCATCTAGAAGAACCACCACTAGAGATCTGGATAAGTTATTTGCTGAACGTCGTGCTATGATTAGGAACTATGTGCATGCTTCTGCATCTGTTGCTTTGACTTCTGACATATGGTCTGGTAATGCTAAAGAGGATTACATATCTGTTGTTGCTCACTATGTGAATGCTGATTGGGAATTGCAAAAGAAGATTGTTGGTCTTAGGTTGATTCAAGTTAAGCATTCTGGTGAAAACATTTCTGCTTCCATTGCATCTGTTGTTGAGGACTAAGAGTATGGCTTGGTTGATAAAATCTTTTCTATCACTTTAGATAATGCATCTTCTAATGCTAAGGCTATGGAAACTTTAACACCCATGTTTGCTAGTTATCTTGGTTGTGATCCTGCACCTGATGATCCTACACCTGGTTATAGTCTTGTGCATCAACGCTGTGCTTGTTACATTATTAATCTAATAGTCAAATCTAGACTAAAAAGAATCAAACCTTATATAGAGGATTTTAGAACTGCAATTAATTTCTTGAACTCCTCTAATCAAAGAATTGCTATGTTTAGAAACTACTGTGAAGCTAAAGGTATAAGACCTAGAAAATTTGGCTTAGACATGGATGTTAGATGGAATGCTACTTATCTCAAGCTAAAACACTTGGTTCCTTACAGTGAAGTATTTTCTGTGTTCATAAATTCAAATTATGGTTCTGCACTGTTGTCTCCAGCCCATTGGCACGTGGCTGAAAAAATATTGGAGTTCTTGGAAGTATTTTATGACTCTACTGTTACACTGTCTGGTGTTTATTATCCTACCAGTCCTCTTGTGCTGCACCATGTTCTGGAGATTGCAACCCATTTGCATGCATGTGAAAGGGATGTTAATCTTAGACCCTTTGTGTACCCTATGCAGCATAAATTTCTTAAGTATTGGAAAGACATTCCTCTCTTATACTCATTTGCATTCATTCTTGACCTTAGAGCTAAGCTCAGAGGTATGCAAAGGGTCCTCCATTTACTTACTGAATATACTGGTACTGATTACACTACTTACTATGCTGATTTTAAAACTGAGTTGCATAAAATGTTTGAGAAATATTTGAGAAAGTTTGGTGCAACCAGGTCACAAAGGGTTGCTGGTCCTACCCCACCCACTGGTAAGAGAAAATAGGCTTGGGGGTAATTTTTGGAGGATCAGGTCTGCCTGGTCCTTCCAGTGGCACTGCCAGTTCTTCTTCTCACTCTACTGCTTCTGAACTTTCAAGCTATTTGGACAGCGATTGCATAACTGCTTATGAGGATGGTTTTGACATTCTTCTGTGGTGGAAGGACCATAAACTAACCTATCCCATCCTGGCTATTATGGCCAGAGATATCATGTCAGTTCCTGTTTTCACTTGTTCTTCAGAGTCTTGTTTCAGCTTAGCAGGGAGGATCCTAGAAGAACGGCGCCGGAGATGCTGACCTTGTTGAAGGACTGGGAGCTAGGAGAGAAGAGGGAACAACATGAAGCTGCTGATACCAAGGAAATTGAAGATGCATTCGAGAATCTGTTCCTGGATGAACCAGAAGGTGAAAATGATGCATCTGGTGGCTGAGAGTGGCATTGGTTGGCTGGGAGTGTTGGAGTACTTTTGTGTGAGTTGAGAGTGGATGTGTCCCTCACTCACTTGCTTAGTTTTCATTTGAACATTTGAACAATGGTCTGTAATAACTATATAAGATTAAGACATTTGGAGCTGGCTGCACTCTTTTTTTCTGCCTAGGGTTTCTCACAAGGGTGAGTTTTACCTAGGTAGGTTTTTAATGAGGCAGCATTGCACAAAACAGCTCTTTTTGATATTTAAATCTGTTGTCTTCATCTTGCTGTTGCTGCTGTTTATTGCCTAAGTGTCCTAAATGGCTAAGTGTGAAAAAATTGTGTTGGTCAAAATTCATACTTATGTGTTCATGGTTGAAAAAAATGGATTGAGATGTTTATTTGGAGGTGTTTTAGATTTAACGGACTGTGGGCTGGCATGGCCTGCTATTTTTGCCGTGCCTCACGGGCCAGCACGACACGAAAAATGGCTCACAGGCCCGTGCCTGGGCCGAAGGCTAGGCCCGCAGGCCGATGAGGCACGGTCCGCAGGGCACGGCGTGCCTCCTTGGCCCGATAGCCATCGTGCCGTGCCGGCCCGTGACCGTGCCGTGCCGGGCCGGGCTGGCCCGATACCCAGATATAACTGCAGGCAGCAACTGGAGAAGAAGAAGAAGAAAAAAGCCAAATGCGCACGGGGTTGGTGTACCATCTGGAAGACGTACTGTACGTGCGGAGCCAAGGCAAGGCTGGCATGCACGCACCTAGCCTAGTAAATTCCATGCTTCTGCCGCGCATGATCTTGCCTAGATTTGTTCAATGGGATTTGTACAGCGCTGGCTCTGCATGTGATCGTCTTCTCCGGATCCGGGACAAGCCCAAGCCTCTACATTAGTAGGAGACACTAGAAAAAAGGAAGAAAACAGAGAGATACAGAACCACTCCAGATGGGACGGCTTTGTGATTCGTGCTCAATGGCTGCTCTACTGGCGTGGCTACCGTCTCGATCACAAACCTTAAAGCCATTTCGATGACATAGACACTAGTATAAACGATCGCTCGTACAAGTGAGGCCTTGCTTCGATTGGGGTTAGGAATCAGTATTTGGCACTGTAGCATTTTCGTTTGTATTTGATAATTATTGTCCAATCATGGCCTAACTAGACTCAAAAGATTTGTCTCGTAATTTACAATCAAACTGTGTAATTAGTTATTTTTTTATCTACATTTAATACTCCATGTATGTGTCCAAAAATTTGATGTGATAAAGAGAGTGAAAAAACTTACAATCTAAACCAGGCCTGAGGCGAAAAAAAAAACGCACCGTGTTGGGGATGGATGACATAGACTCCAGATGGGACGGTACCTAGGTCCTGGCAGCAAGGACGACCATCTTTGTCGATACCTGAATCTGAAGTAACCATGCGTGGACATGCGACGCTGTAGGCAATATGCACGTACAGTTGCGCTACTTGCTTGCCGGTGGTGTTCAATGAAACGCGTACACGCCCATAACTCACGCCGCCCAGTCACGGCATCTCCGAGTGGCCAGGGCACGGCAAAGGGAGGCAAAGAGGGAGTAGTGTGGCCGGCGCGGCGCCAAACCGCATAATGGCCATGCGGCGACGCAGTTATTCTTATCAGATCAATTCTATCCCGCCCGCAGAGAGATACATTATGATTGCCTCATCTCACAGCCACTTGCCCACGAAGCTTCAAAGCCAAACTAACCGCATTTTCATTAAAGGCAAAGACGCACACATGACACATAATATATGCATGCATACATACACAATATCCGTCCAAACCAGAGCCACCCTGCGGGTGTATCATATTTGCGGCGCGTTTGTTAACTACTCCTACTGTACTATAATCCCTCCATCAACGCTCCTAATGATGGCCGTTCTCGTACGATTAGCGCCACCAAATCATCACCGCTAATGGCGCCTCGCGTCGCTCGCGGCAAATTGCAATTGCTGGTTTTTGTTTAGCCGCGTGCCAATGATGAGGGATGGGTCGTTGCGCTAGCTTGATTTGACGGGAGAGCGAGCGAGAGAGCGCGACGACGTGTAAAGAGGAGCCGGGCGCTCGCCATTATGAAAGGGACGATGCACTTGAGAGCTCCCGCCCCGGCGGATGGCCCTGGCCTGGCCCCTACCGTCCACTCACAAAGATTCCCAGTCCCGAAGCCATGGAGACTCGTTACATTGCATGCGCTGCGGGGGGGCGCTTTGCTCCGTAGTCCGGCACGCTAGCCATTTGCTTGCGCGATGCTTTGCATTGCCTTGTTGCTGTTTGAGTGTTTGGGGCCTAGCAAAAACAAAAAAAACAAAAAACATCGTAGGCAAATTTTGTAAAAGCAGATCGATTTCTCTTCAGTCCCGATCGTTCAATGGAGTGTCGTCCGAACCACTTCTTTTGTTCTTTAGCGCCATGCTCTTTCTCATCCATGACGGGAGAGAGAAGCGCGCAAGAACTGGCGTCTCGGCTGATGAGCCGTTCTTCGATTGGCGGAGGAACGCACCTGAGCTTCTGGGCCTACGTTAGAATTTGTTACACGGAACTGGGCCTGATCTCATCCATTCTAAGCATGAGGTCCATCTGGAATTTTGGGTAAGCCTGTATCCGCTAAAAAGAACAAAAAATGGGCTTCTCTCTTTACTGGGGCTATGGGCCTTTTTATTTCAAATGTTCCGAAAGAAGGCCTCTAGGTTTGGTTGTTGTCATTTGTATGTTCGATTATTATAAAAAAGAAAAAATTTCTCAAAAAAATTATCAAAAAGAAAAAAAGTTCCATTCTATACCTCTCAAGCTTGGATATTCGGGTTATCCGAAAAATGAGGGTTTTGAGAATTTTGAGTTACCAGAAATGCTACTCAAACTCACCCGAAAGATGCTACTGATTCAAGTATCAAGTTTTGTGCCCACTCCTACCGATAAGGAAAAACAAAAACAAATATCTAGATTACTCCCTCGATTCACAAAAAATGCAATTATGTTATCCGTGCCAGTCAATTGAGCTAAGTTTGACTAAATTTATAGTAAATAGTATTAGCACTTACTCCGTCTCTAGACAGATTTATTATAAAAATATATTCTAAAACTAATCTAATGGTACTTATTTTGTATAAAAAATGTTTATACTTTTTTAAATAAATTTATTCAAAGTTCAGACTATTTGACTCCTCAAAATTCGAGAATTGCATTATTTTATAGATGGAGGTAGTATATATGTCTACACCCAATTTATGTGATAAACCTCGCATTTTCGCCATCCATGTATCATCAATGTGCTTAATAATTCTTCAACTAGGGTGAAAATCAAGGACGGTGTTGTCAATGATAAAGCGGTAACGTTGCTTTGTGGGCGTCCGTCCGCTCGGACGCCGCCTCTAAAAAAATCCCCCACTTCACCTCGCAAGCTCCGCTCCCCGTTCGCTGCCATCAGCAGTGACCACCTTCGCTTCCTTTGGCCCGGGACCCTCGCCCGCCTCCATGAGGCTAGGCTCCGCCGCTGGAGTTGTGGCTCCTCTAACACCCTCGATGTTACACCCTAAATCATTTACTAAAACATGTCATGAGCATCATATTTATGTGTTAATGCATGTGATAGATTGTGTAGATAAATTCTTGTAACTTAAAATGATCAATAAAAATGCTAAACAAAAGTTGATTCATTAGCTCATGTATATCGAGTAGGGTTGAAAGCTAATTTTTATTAAGCAAAAATACTATAGAACATGTGTTAAATAAAGTTTAAAGTAAAAACTTTGTAGATGACAGTGAAATACTTGCTGTCAAAAATGATATTACTAGCTAATATTTCTACTAGCCTAGAAATTACAAATTGAAATCAAGTTCAGCTCAAAACTTTAAGAAAATTTTAAGTTGTCAACAGCTAGACATTGCTATGTTTAGCAAATTATTTTGAGAGATTGGGTTAAGGGATGGTGTAGTGTTATAGCACGATTTGGTAGTCTCATATGCCATCTTAAGCATGGTGAAGATGGTTTAGGTCAAGAAGCAACCGTTTAGTTTTTCTAGGCGCTTTAAATCCGTGTATGGCACGTTCTCAGGCTAGCTTGCCGGGTGGACGCGATCACCAGGCTCGGGCGCTTGGCGTCACCGCACTGGTTGCGTATGCGTGCGCTGCCGCACGTGGCCGGCCATGGCTTTCTCTGGCCTGGCTATAGCCCGGCCGCCGTTGTTGTCGCCTGCCCCGCCCTGTGCCACGACGGAGTCGCTACCGGCGCTATCACCTCGCCATCGCGTCTGCTCTGCTGCCCTGCCTCGTGTTGCCGCTATCGACACCATTGTAATGCTATGCTGCGCTAACACTCACCTTGTCCTTGCACGCACGTGGGTTGTCTCGTCTGCCTCGCGTCATTGCCATGCCCCACCTGCCTCCGCATGCATGCACGTGGTCTAGCTACATTGTCGCGTAGTGGGTGTGCAGACGCTGTCTTGGGTCCAGCAGGTAGCTTGCTGCCAAGGCGAGGATGAGCCGAGCTAGACCTGCCCCTCCCTCTCTGCCACCGCGATCGGCTGACCCTGCTCGCTTAATTCAGCATGGTTGAGTCACCATCGCTCGATTCATCACATCCCTAGATTCTCCATTAAGCCATCTGACCCCCACCTAGCCTTGATGCGCACATGACCAAGCTCTAATTTTGGAATTTCCCCACAGCCATGCCTATAAGGCCGTATCCAGCTGTGGATGTGGGCAGCCCTCGGACCAACCATTCTGAACCAATTCACCTGCCCCACTAGCTTCGTCTTATCTCCCTCTCCACCTTGCGCACGCCAGCGGAACCGCTACCACCTCCTCGTCATTGCTGACGCAACCGTGCCACCACGGTGCACCGCCACACGTCTCGATCACACATGGCCAGCCTCCCTCTGCCATCCCTCACCCCAACCGTCACCTCGGCTAGGTCCACGATAGTCTACTGATGCTCTCTCTTGTTAGCCAGTTAGGTTCTTAGGTGTCTAGATCACCGGGGCAGCTGTGTCACGATCACGGATGGTGGCGCATCGCTGTAGCTCGCTCTAGCGCATCCCACCACCCCTCACCGCCACTTAGCGTGGCCACAAAGATCGGATATGGTGATCGACCCGTTAGGTGGTCCAGCACAGGTCCTAGGTGGCGGGCGTAGGCGCTCAGTGCCGCCGCTTGCTGCGCCACCGTGCACTGAGTTGCTGGAGGTGCGCGCATGGTAATTCTAGAAAAGCTAGAGGGTTAAGTGAGAAGTTCTGAGAGAGGAAAAAATAGTGTTAGTACTTAGTTGTAATTCATGAGAAGTGTGAGGTCTATTTTGCAAAATCGCCAGTGTGGGAGATTCCCCCGCCGTGGGCCGTCTTTGCGTGGGCCGCACTGCGGGCCGCCGCGCACTCGCGTGCGCTCTATGTCGTGTGGGCCACGCAGGAGAATTCATTTTTCTTTTTCATAAGGAATTAGAAATAGCTTTCTAATTTATATTTTGAGCTAATCTTTGGTAAATCATATAAAATCATGTAGGTGTCCAAAATTTATGAAACAAATTTTATTAGGTTCCTAAAATTGTGCTCTATCTATTAGTGTATTTAGTTCATATATATATGTTGATACCAGGGGCTATTAAATCATTTGAGAGTGCTTAATATTATTAGGTTAAATATTGTGGGAATTTTTGTGGTAAATTGGTGATAGCTTTAGTCCTGAAAATTTTATGGTAGCTTCATTGTATTATTATGTGCTCATTATAATTTTTGTAGCTTTAGAATAGACTAAGCATTAGAGTAGTTAAATGCTCTTGTCGATGCGGGACCCATGGGATACCCTGCAAGGAAGGGAGAAGACCTAGTCTAATTAGGATTCTTCTCCTGTAATCTTAGTAGCAGTATTACTCTGTAGTCCTACTAGGAACTCTCATTGTAAACCGACTAGGACTCTAGCCTCCTGACTATATAAAGGAGGGCAGGGCTCCTTGGAGTGGGGAGTTCAAGAGAATAATTGTACAACACAATACTTGACAAATAATTCAACACAAAAGGCTAACGCCGACTAGACGTAGGGCTATTACTCGATCTATGATCAAGGGCCCGAACCAGGATAAATCGACTGTCTCTTGCGTTAACCATCGAGTTCTGCATACGCTGAAGCCCGAACATACTGCCCTGGGTACCCCCGTAGTAGGCTATCAGTGGTCAGACATCGACAGCTGGCGCGCCAGGTAGGGGCTTTCGACGACTTTGCATCCGAGAGCTTGATGGACCTCGACAACATGATATTCTCGAAGGGATTGACCTTCATCTTCGGTTCATGGATCTGCAAGGTAGGCGATGATGGCAAGCTCTAAGGCCATCTCCTCAAAGATTCAGATCATCATCAGGACTCTTTTAGTTTGACGACAACAACAGATCAGCTTGTTGGAAGATTCGTGCAACTCACGATTTTCAATCCAACTCGGATTCCATGACTTCACGCATCTGATCCAAACTCAAGTTCCACTTTCGAGATGAAGTCTTATCCGAGTTCTTTCGAAAAACCGAGTTCTTTTCTGATAAAGCTCTAGAACATGACATCAACATATCAAGAATACTACTCGGAGTTCACTGAAAGTACTTCAAAGAAGTCGGGTCCTCTTCCGTTTAGACTCCACAATATGGCAACACCTTATCAAACATGGCATGAAGGATCCACCTATCCTGTGCTTAGAATGCCACTGAAAGGAGCCCTGGAAGGTCTTGTTTTAACTATAACATCTCAAGACTACATCGTTCACTGGCTAGGTACCGTTCCTAAGGATGACGACACCCAACTAGTCGACGATATGACAACAACAATTCTACCCTACCAAGGAGATTTGATCTATGACCTTGAAACCTCTACTGAAGTTATCAACAACTCTAGCTGTATGGAAATCAACAACGATGACAGAACAACTCACGCTAGAGAAGTATTGATGATTCACCGTCCTCGATCACCATTGATCCCCCCAGAAGCACCTGACATAAGGTCTTCAGATGAATCCGAATCCAACATATCACCATTTATCTAGGGGCACGATGGTGAGACTGAAAGTCAAAGGCAAGCGAGAGAAAGAAAGAATAAATTGAAACAAGGATGTCAACGCCGTGCTAAGTAGCGAAAGGACACTTGGATCAAATATGAATTAGATCTAGCTGAGTACAATAGAAGAAAATCAGAGTGAGAAGTCGAAGAAGGATGAGCAGCGAATACACCCTACGATAAGATCCGAGAAGCGTTAGAAGAACTCAGAGCAACTTCACATCCCAATGAAAAACAAGAACAGCTCCGGGACTTCCTCCAATCAACCATCCTTAGGACGCGCAACGGAAGAGCAACATCTCATGAACAGGAAGATCAAAATCAAAGGAAGTCCACTTTCAAAAGACTTGGACCAAGTGGAAGTCACAACGGATAGAGCCAAAGAAATTATAGTCAAAACAACTGAGTCAAACAACCAAGAAAGGCCAGAAGCAAAATGCCTACTCGGACAACCACATAGAACTACTCTCACTAAGACGACAGTTGGCAAGAAGGGGGCGTAGAATCAGAGTATACAAAAGCCAGAACACATGATAGATTCTCCTATTTTGCAAACAGACTTGCTTCAATACGACTACCTCACAAGTTCAAGCCGTCCAACCACTCCAAGTATGATGGCAAGACCAAACCAAAACAGTGGCTCAGGATTTACTCGCAATCGATTGAATTGGCCGGTGGGGACGACGACATCAAAACCTTATTCTTTCCCATGGCCCTGGAAACCATGCCACTTCAATAGTTTAACAAATTGAATCTAGGATCAATCAGAAATTGGGAAGACTTGCAAAGAGCTTTTTGTGAAAATTTCGTGGGAATTATTACACATCCAATCACCCACGCAGAATTAAAAGGACTCAAGCAGAAGGGAGGGGAAAGTCTAAGAAATTACTATCGATGATTTGGTGAACTACGAGCTCAAGTACATGACATCACCCAAAGAGAAGTAATCGAAGCTTTCTCACGTGGAATCATAGCCAGGTGGCAATTTCAAGATTTCAGCAAAGAAAACCCAAGAAATAATGAAGAATTTAGATGGACAGTGGAAAAGATGATTACCGTAGAGGAAAAAACGAGATAAAGATTCCCGGATAGAAACAACAGAGACAACCCGGATAGGCAAAATCCTCGAAGCAACAGACATCAGGAGAGAAAGCGAGGTCCAGATAACACAGTAGCAATGGCTAACAAATCAAAGAAATTTACCAAGCCTAGAAGATATGATGACATTGAGAACATACGTTGCCCCTTGCACCCCAACGAAAAACACACCATCGGAAATTGCTACACCTTCAACGAAAGATACGCTAGAAAAGATAGCAAGGGAAACAATAAGGAAGACAATCAGAAAAAAGGAGACAACCATGAAGACAAGGGATTCCAAAAATCCAGAGGGACAGTGGCAGTAATCTTTGCTGGGGTTCCAGACTCTAGAAGCAAACATCAAGAAAAACTAGCATTACGAACCATCATGGCAGCAGAACCTGCTACACCAAGATATCTCAATTGGTCAGAGTATCCAATCCAATTTTTAAGAGAAGACCAATGGACCAGCGTAGGAAACGCAGGCCATTACCCACTGGTTCTAGATCCAACCATTGCCGGTATGACTGTTACGAAAGTACTAATCGACGGAGGAGCCAGACTCAACATTATTTTTTAGAAACCCTAAGAAAGATGGGACTACAACTCATCGGGATGATCACACCAACAAGCACACCTTTTTCTAGCATAGTACCCGGCAAGGCAGCGATGCCACTTGGACAAATCACTCTACCGGTTACTTTTGGGACTTCTTCGAACTACCGCACAGAATTCATCAAGTTTGAAGTCGCAGACTTTGATTCATCATATCGCGCAATCCTCGGGTGCCCGACACTAGCAAAATTCATGACAATACCGCATTATCCGTACCTATTGCTTAAGATGCCAGGGCCTAACGACGTTCTTTCTCTTCGAAGTGATTTAAAGCGCGCGTTTGACTGTGATGTTCAAGCAATCCAAATTGTAGCAAAAGCATAGGCAAACAATGGAAGAAAAGAAAGAGCTACTATTGCCACAGAAATAAGCTAAGAAGAACTAGAGATACCGGCTAAAAAACCAAGCATCCTAGCACCACCAAAAGAAGCTGACATCAAGCAGATCGACTTAGGCACCGGTGATCCCTCAAAAATGGCAACCATCAGTGCCCACCTATCAGCAAAATAGAAACTCGCGCTCACCAACTTTCTTCAGGACAATAGGGATATCTTCGCTTGGAAGCCAGCCGACATGCCAGGGGTCCCAAGAGAGTTGGCTGAGCATGGAATTGATGTCAATGAAGGCTCCAAGCCTATGAAGCAGCGACTATGATGATTCTCTCTCGACAAGAAGGCAGCAATTAAAAAGGAAATTACAAAACTAATGGCAGCTGGATTTATCAGGGAAATTTATCATCTAGATTGGCTAGCAAATCTTGTTCTGGTACAGAAAAAGAACATGAACGAGTGGCGCATGTGTGTTGACTACACAGATCTCAACAAACACTGCCCAAAGGATCCATTTGGGCTACCACGCATTGATCAGATAGTTGATTCAACAGCAGGATCTACCCTATTATCCTTTCTTGATTGCTATTCCGGATATCACTAGATCACATTAAAAGAACATGACCAAAGCAAGACATCTTTCATCACTTCGTTTGACGCCTACTGCTACAGGACCATGTCATTTGGACTTAAGAATGTTGGAGCCACTTACCAAAGAGCCATCCAAACATGCCTTGGTGATCAGATCGGCGAAAACATAGAAGCATATGTGGATGATGTGGTTGTAAAAACAAAGAACCCGGATACACTGATTGAAGACTTAAAATAAACCTTTGAGAATCTAAAAAGGTGGAGGTGGAAATTGAACCCAAACAAGTGTGTATTCGGAGTTCCTTCAGGACAACTACTCGGATTCTTGGTCAGTCATCGCGGAATAGAAGCAAGCGCCAAGCAAATTCGAGCCATAACAGAGATGGGCCCTCCTCGAAGCGTCAAAGATGTACAAAAACTAACAGGCTACATGGCGGCACTCAACCATTTCATATCAAGGCTCAACGAAAAAGGGTTGCCTTTCTTTAAACTACTAAAGAAGATAGACAAGTTCGAGTGAACGGAAGAAGCCAATGAAGCTTTCAAGAAACTTAAGGCATACCTCACCTCCTCACCAGTCCTCACACCTCCAAAGAAAGACGAAGACATGATGCTATACATTGTAGCAACTTCTACTGTTGTCGGTGTTTCGGACCAGGAGGTCCTCAACCAACTAGTGAATTTATCCTTCGTGTTTCCGATTCTAGATGGTGATGCGAAGAGATACAAGGTTTATACTAGTTCAGGCAATTTGAGCCCTATGTCCAGTTTGGGAGATCGATCTTGTATTCCTTGCATCGAAATGCTTGTAGTAGGGGGTTACAAGCTAGGTGAGTGAGGGAGCCGATCCCAGGTCTCGGCGAGGTGTGATGTGGGCTGCTTGAGACATTGCTCTCAGGCAGCAGGGAAATGTGTGTGTTACAGGGCATTGTTCTTCATGAGTGCCTGTCCCCCTAGAAATAGCCCAAGTCCTCCTGTGAGAGGTCTAAGGCGATGTGGAGAGCTGGGTGGGCTCGGACGGGGCTGGTTATGAGCTCATGGCTTACCCTCTAACTTTGTCGTTGATGGGATTTTAGTGCTTCTTTTAGTGCACGCTCAGTGTACCCCGTTTCATGGTACCCGACAGTAGCCCCCGAGCCTTAGGGAGGGTGAGTGCATTCTCCTTGAGGGTTTATCGAGACTTGGTTTGCAGTCGCTCCCATAGGGATTGCATTTTGTTTCTTGAGGTTTCGGTGGGTGCACGCGAGTGCACCCACTAAGTGTAGCCCCTAAGGCCCTGGAGGAGTGGAGTTACTCCTCTAGGGGCTTTTTTCATTTTCATGTTTGAGTGAGGAGTTTTTATCGTATTTGCCGAGCCCACAAGTGTGAGTTCGGGTCACGGGGGTCTCGGCAAGGTTGCAGGAAGAGCCCTCTAGCCTCTGCATAGAGCGAGAGGTCCGTTAGGGGTTCCCTTGGCTTTTGGTATGACCCTCACGCTTCCTTTTCGCTCAGAAGGAGGGGTGGAATGTGCCAGGCTACCCTCGATGGGCACGAGTGTTGGCACTTCTGGTGAGCTATTATCGGGTGAGTCTGAGTGGAGGCCCATGCCCCATTCACTAGGGGACGGCTAGTGGTCCAGAGACACACTCCAAGAGTACCAGAGAGTTTCTCTAGTGGGTGCCGAGGCCGTTCGCTGGGCCTTGGTGGCTCGGTGCCTCCCTATGGTGGGATCCCATTCGGAGACTTCCCTGTCGGTCTTGGACACGACTTAGGATGCCCCGAGCGATTGCTCGCATGGGTCTCGGCCATTCATAGGCTTGACCCAAAGTCATCCCTGACTCTATTGCCCTGGGGTGGCTGTCGAAACCTCTGGGGGCCCAGCCTTCGAACCCCTAAACCATAACCGGCTTGGTGCCCTTTATTGTATTTGTAACGAAACTTCTAGCGTGGACTTAGATCATTTGTCTTTGTCTAGGGTGCAGGAGGAGCCCCCGAGCCTCCGCCTAGAGCAAGAAGGTGAGGTCCCCTGGCTTTTTTATTCGACCCTCACATATCCTTTTTGTTCGGACAGAGGGTTTGTTTGCCGAGCCCATTCAGGTGCGAGCCAGAGCTGCTGGGTCTCGACAAGGTTGCAGGAAGAGCCTCCTAGCCTCTGCACGGGGTGAGAGGGCCATCGGGAGCTCCCCTGGCTTTTTATACGCCCCTTGCGCTTGAGGGTTTGTTTGCCGAGGCCCCTTTGGGCGTGAGCCTTGGTCATGAGGTCTCGGCGAGGTTGCAGGAAGGGCTTCCTAGCCTTCGCACAGAGTAGAGGGCCATCAGGAGCTCCCCTGGCTTTTTGTATGACCCTCATGCTTCCTTTTCACTCAGAAGGAGGGGTTGTTTTGCCGAGCCCTCTCGAGTGCGAACCAGGGTTGCTAGGTCTCAGCAAGATTGCAGGAAGAGCCCCCTAGCCTCTGCATGGGGCAAGAGGTCCATCGGGGGTTCCCCTGACTTTTTTGTATGACCCTCACGCTTCCTTTTTGCTCGGAAGGAGGGGTGGAATGTGCTAGGCTACCCTTGGTGGGCATGAGCATTGGCACTTCTGGTGAGCTGTTATTGGGTAAGTCCGAGTGGAGGCCCGTGCCCCGTTCACTAGGGGATGGCTAGCGGTCCAGATACACACTCCAAGAGTACTAGAGGGTTTCTCTAGTGGGTGCCAAGGCCATTCAATGGGCCTCGGTGGCTTGGTGCCTCCCTATGGTGGGATCCCATTTAGAGACCTTCCTACTGGTCTCAGACACGACTTAGGGCGTCCCAAGTGTTTCGCTTGCTTGGGCCTCAGCCCCATATAGGCTCGCCCACGGTCGTCCCTGACTCTGTTGTCCTAGGGCGGTTATCGAAACCTCTTGGGGCCCATCCTTCGAACCCCTGGACCGTAATAGGCTCAGAGCCTGGTTCCTTCATCTGAAAGGAATAGGCCAGGGGGAATATCTTCCCCGTTGGCTCGGCAATAGGTGGTGCACCTTTTGAGGTGGTTTCCTAGGGAGGTGAAATGACGCCTGCTGCCATAGTGGCCGAGCGTGATGTGGTGGATAGGACGTAACTGTTCCTGCAATTAATGAGAAAGAAGTGGGCGCGTGGGCGGTAAAATCAGATCATGGTTAACCACACTGGATTGAGGGGAAACTTCCCCAATTTCATCACCCGGCCATTTCGCCTTCACCCTGCATAAATACTCAAAGAGTCTCGCTCCTCCTCACCTTACCTTGCCTGTGTTAGCTCTGCCTCCCTCGAGCCATCGCTAAAGTAGTGGGTGCCAGGAAGAAGAAGGGAGAAGAGCGAGCTAGGGAGAAAGCGAGAAAGAGCGAAAGAGTGAGAGAGAGAGAGAGAGAGAGCTCACCGCTGCATTCGATCCCTCCTTCGCATCCATGGCCGGCGACATCATTGTTATCGAAGCAGACCCCTGGAATCCGTCGAACATCACCGAGGAGATGCTTTAGTCGCTCGTCGATGGTGGACTCCTTCATCCGGTGATGGACTGCAATAGGCCAGAGTGGATCACTCCGTTGGGCGAGCCAGAGCCGAGGCCCCATGATGGTTACGTCATGAGCTTCATCTCTTTTCATGAGCGCGGCCTCGGTGTCCCGGCGGATCGGTTCATGCGGGCGCTCCCGCACTATTATGGCATGGAGCTCCACAACTTCAACCCAAACTCCATTGCATAGGTGGCCATCTTTGTTGCCGTCTATGAGGGGTACTTGGGGATTGCTCCCCATTGGGAGTTGTGGCTCCATCTCTTCTGGGTGGGGCACACCACTAAGTCGACGGGCATGTCGGGCACGAGGAAAGCGACGAGGGCTGGCGACTGCACTCTCCAAGTGCGCTAGGACTGCCAGCACCTCTACATCTTGGCCCATCTCACGTCATCCAACTGCCGATGGTACACGAGCTAGTTCTACCTTCATAATGATGACGGAGGACTTCCCCCCTACACTGGACGGATTGTGGGGAGTTGCCTGAAGAGGTGGAAGTACGACATCCTAAGGGACGACCAGCCCAAGCTGAAGCCACTTCTGGAGGGGCTAGAGAGGCTACAGGACTGTGGCCTTACCACGGCCATGGTCATGGCTGCCTTCCACCGCTAGAGGGTGCTGCCACTGATGGCTCAGCGGTGGCGACTATTCGAGATGAAGCCGGGTGAGCCCATTGAGGGCATCCGGATGTCCTCCTCCACCCTTTCCGATGAGGAAATTGTTCATCAGGTGGGGGAGATGGTAGAGGCAAAGCTGAGGGGCAGCAACTTGACCCCCATCACAATGCGACCGTCGCGGGGGTTCCTCTCGCTGGTAAGTCATGTGCCGCTATAGCCCCCGAGCCTCCTCAATTTCCCCTTACCCCTTGTTCCCTTATGCATGTTTGTTGTTCTTGTAGGGGATGAGGGACGTGCATGCCTCTCTGCCACCCGTTCCTGAGGACGTGAGGTGGTGGGCAATCAACCGGGTGCACGCCGACACGCAAAAGAAATGGAAAGACGCCAAGGCGGTGAAGCGCACCAAGAAAATCCTCGCACGCGAGGAGCTGGATAAGCACCGCCGTCAACAAAGGAAGGATGGTCTCCCGTTGGAGGAATCCCCATCACCGTCGGTGTCGATGGAGGCCTCGGACAGAGATGACGAGGGTGAGGTGGGGCAAGGTCCCTTGGACCATCTCCCTGATGTAGTGGAGGTGGTGCCCAGGGCGTTGGCAAGCATCCCGGTGCTCCCGAGAGGAGGAGGAGGAGCTCACCTGGGATCGGCAATTGCTCGCTCTAGGGCCGAGGCTGACACGCCCGAGGCATGGGCATTGGGCAAACACGTCGTCAGCCCGGTGGGCTCGGCGGCTACGGCAGAATAGGTGGCGGTGGAGGCAACGCCACCGCCCCCACAGAGGACCGATGGGGCGCCGGGGTCCTTTGAGGACCGGCCGACGCCGATGGACATGGAGGTGATGCCTCTACCGCCGCCACCGCCTTTGTGGACAAGGGTCACCGTGGTGAAGCGGTTGCTGCCCCGTTTGAGGTAGGTGTATTTTTGGTGGGGTCGCAGTGCCTTCCGTTCGCTCTTTGGTCTCGTGCTGACCCTGTAGGTGATTTTTCCTTAGTCGGAAGTGGCCTGCGGATGAGCTTCCCTTGGCGCCCCTTAAGGCACTCAAGGCGATCCTCGGCTCCTCCGCCCACTGGGTGGCAGAGGCACAAGCCGCTATACAACACGGTGCGGCGTCGGCGAGGGCTGACCCGAAGGAGCCGGCCACCCAAGGAGGGGCTACCGAGGCGACCCCGACACAGACAGGGGAGGGAGTGCTTCTGCCTCGTGAGGGCGAGGCTCACGAGTCAGATGGGGCCAGGGTGCCCTTGGCTGCTGAGGCCCTCGGGGTCTCCGAGGCTGAGGCGCCCAAGACCGCTGAGACCATAGAGGTGGCGGTCGGTGTTTCTACGACCACCGAGGCCACGATAGCGGAGGCCGGAGCCCCCGAGACCGTTGAGGCCATAATTACGGAGGCCGGAGCCCTCGAGATTACTAAGGCCAATGTGATGGTAGCGAGGCCGTGTGCCTAGGAGGTAGAGATGAAGGCGGCGGAGGCCTTGGTGGCGCCCCTAGTTCAGGGCCCACTGTTGTTACGAGAGAGCGCCCGAGAGGCGGAGGTCTATCTGATCTCCTCTGATAATACTTCCTGGGCATGGGAGGTGGTCGACGACGAGGAGACTGGCACCATGGAACAGCTGGCTCCGATCTTAGGCGAGGGAAGCTCGGCCCTCGTGCGGGTGTGACCCAAGCCTCGCGGGTGGGATCACCCGCGGGTGCTGTGGCAGAGCCGGGACGACCCTAAAGGGGAGCCTCTGTTCACCCTCAAGGACGCAGCCGAGGGTGGGTGCTAGGGCACCTTTAAGCAATACCGCCAGCTGGCGGAGCAGTCACTATGGACGGCGCTGTCCGTGGTGGCCGACGAATTGCCCGGAGTCGCCCAGGTTCGCGTTTTCTTTTCTCGCGCGACGTTGTCTTTTTCTGAGTTTTGTTGCAATCAATGACCCCTATTCTGCTTCCCCAAGAGCTCAAGAACTGGTCCCTTGGGAAGTCGGTCTTTCTCTAGTGGGAGAGGGACGCCTGGGACCAGCTCCAGCGGCAAAAGGGCCTGCTTGCGGGTGCCAACGAGCTTCTAGCGGCGCGGAGCGCGGAGATGGAGGACCTCTGCCTTCGTTGTGCTGACGTGAAGGTCGAGATGGCCATGGCCTAGGAGTAACTTGCCCCTCTGGCGGTGTGGGTCAAGGAGTTGGAGGAGGAGCTCGCCCGCACGGCCAGTGATCGGGATGCCTTCAGGGCTCGAGCCGTTGAAGCTACAGCCTCGGCCACCGCTCTTGCAGGGCAGCTAGGGGTGGAATAGAATGCGCACTAGCTGATGAAAGGTGCCTTGGATGAGGCCCTTGCTACAGCTGAGGCCTCGCAAACTAAGGCTGTGGTTTGGAGGGGGACAGCCGAGGGTGAGGTTTAGTCCCCTCGTTTTGTTTTCTTTTCTTTGTGTTTGCTCCTTAACTTCCTTGTGTGATGCAGAGCTGGGGAGTGAAGCTTCTAGGGTGGCCAAGGCTTCTCGGGTCGAGTACTAGCGCTTGAAGGAGAAGGCCGAGGCTTCCCAGGCTGAGGCCCTACGCTAGAAGGAGAAAGCCAAGGCCTGTCAGGTCGAGACCCGATGCTAGGAGCAGAAGGCCAGGGGTGAGTTCCATGGGCTTCCGCCCCTAATTTAGGTTGTTTTTTTCCCTCGCTCAACCTCATTCTGTTTTCTGTGGTGTAGAGTTAGAGGTGGAGGTTACTCGGGTAGCCGAGGCTTCCAGCACGGTGCAGACGATGCTCGAGACCGAGATCAGGGAGCACGAGGCAGTGAAACGTGCCGCCCTTTCTGCCTACGAGGCTTTGGAGGTCGAAGGGGTTTAGTTAGGCAGCTCCCTTGGGAGCCGTTTGATCGCACCGAGTAGCCAGTTGCTCGAGCGGCTCTAAGGAGCACTACACACGGGTGTCAAGCGTGCGTTGGCTGTCATCTCCTCTCACTACGTTGGCGTCGACCTCCTGGCCATCAGTGATGGCTATGTCCTGCCTGATGATGATGAGGAGGCCGACACGGCGATCACGAAGCTAATGGAGGTAGCGGAAGGCCCTAGCATGGTGCTGGCGATGCTCTGCGAAGAGGAGGTGGTCCCTCTCCTACCATCTGCTGATGCTGGAGGCCCTGAGCCTTGACCTGGGCCCAAGGGGCCATGTAAAAATAGAGTAGGAATTATCTTTGTATCGTAACGCTTGTGGCCGTTGAGGCCTTTCTTTTTGAAGTATTTGTGTTTGTTAGTTGTTTTTCTCGTGTTTCCGAGCCTCTGCCCTCTGTTGCTTCTAATCAGATTTCTTTTGCAAAATGCCTCCTTGGAGCCTAAGCCGTCCCTTGGGTGAGAGGTAGTGAGGGAGTGCCGTAGCCCAGAGGCATAGGCCGTCTCGTGACTCTACCGGCCTCTTGCTTAGGAAACAGACTTTGGTCCGAGGGGTTTTTACAACCGATTCGTCAGAGCGTGCTAGAGACTTGGCGTAGGAGTTTTTTCAAAAAACGATTGAAGAATGGTGCATGGGACTTAGGGGGAGTCCCCCATCTATCCCCCGAGGGAGGCTTGGTTCTACCGAGGTAGAGCCAAGTCTCTCTTACCGTGTTATTATATTGCCGAGACCCACGATGGGCTCGGGGGGGGGGGGGGGGGGTTCTCGAAAAATTAGACCAACTAAAGAATGCTTTTTAATTGTATTCCGAGAAACAATATATACAATACTTGGAAATTTAAAGATAAAAGCGACGTAGCTGTTCTATGTTCCAAGCGTTGGTGAAGATTTCACCCTTCTCGTTGGCCAGCTTGTAGGTCCCGGGCTTCAGTACTTGGGCGATGATGTATGGTCCTTCCCATGGTGGGGTCAGCTTGTGGCGGCCCTTGTTGCTCTGTGCTAGCCTCAACACCAGGTCGCCTACCTTGAAGTCTTGGCCTCAGACGCGCTGGGCCTGATAGCGCCGTAGGGTCTGCTGGTATTTAGCCGAGTGTAGTAGAACGATGTCTTGGGCTTCCTCCAGTTGATCGAGGGCGTCCTCTCGGGTGGTGCGGTTACTTTGTTCGTTATAGGCTTGTAGCCTTGGGGAACCATATTCCAGGTCAGTGGGGAGGATGGCCTTGGCCCCATAGACCAGGAAGAAAGGTGTGAACCCCATGGCTTGGCTTGGAGTGTTCCTTAGGCTCTAGATGACCGATGGAAGTTCGGCGAGCCATTTCTTGCCAAACTTTTTCAACCGGTTGTAAATTCTTGGCTTGAGGCCTTGTAGGATCATGCTGTTGGCATGTTCTACTTGGCCATTGGTCCTTGGGTGTCCTACGGCCGACTAGGCCACACAGAAGTGGTGGTCGTCACAAAACGTCAGGAACTTTTTGCCGGTGAACTATGTCCCATTGTCAGTGATGATGGTGTTAGGAACCCCAAACCTATGGATAATGTCAGTGAAGAACAGCACTGTCTGCTTAGATTTAATTCGATTGATCGAACGAGCCTCGATCCATTTGGAGAACTTATCGATTGATACTAGTAGATGGGTGTAGCCTCTAGGGGCCTTTTGCAGAGGCCCGACCATGTCGAGCCCCCACACGGCAAATGGCCATGTGATGGGGATGGTTTGGAGGGCCAAGGTTGGGAGATGCGTCTACCGAGTGTAGTACTGGCATCCTTCATAGGAGTGTACTAACTTGGTGGCATCGGTGACCGCCGTCGGCTAGTAGAACCCTTGGCGGAAAGCATTTCCTACGAGCATCTGAGGTGCCGCATGATGCACGCAGGCTCCTACGTGCAAGTCCCAAAGTAGGGCTCGGCCCACCTCGATAGTGATGCATCATTGGAGGACACTGGAGAGACTTCGCCTGTACAATTCATCATTGCAGAGGACGTAAGTCTTGGCTCAGCATGCAAGCCGTTGGGCTTTGGTCCTGTCACTAGGAAGCTCCCCCCGATCAAGCCAATCAAGGAATGGGATTCACCAATCCGCGTCCTGGTCAGTCTGCGGAGGCTCGGTGTTGACTTCCATGACCTCAGGCTCGATTGAGGGGGTCTCGGTAGTAGAGGGGGCATCGAGCCCCACCGTGGTTTCCACAGGTGGGCCCTCCTCCGTTACTAAGGTGTAGTCAATGGAAGGTTTGTGAAGGGTCCCTGGCAAATACATTCGGGGGGACTGGAGCTCATGCCAAGGCCATCTTTGCCAGTTCGTTGGTGGCCTCATTGTACTTCCACACGATGTGGTTTAGTTCAAGACCATCGAACTTGTCTTCTAGGTGGCGTACCAACTTGTAGTAAGCCTCCATTTTGGGGTCGAGGCAATTAGACTCCTTCATGACTTGATCGACAGCGAGCTGCGAGTCGCCCCGGACGTCGAGACATCATACCCCAAGTTCAATGGCGACTTGCAAGCTGTTGATGAGGGCCTTGTACTCGGCCACGTTGTTGGAGGCAATGAAGTGGAGCCGCACCATATAGCGCATGTGTACTCCGAGGGGCAAGACGAAGAGGAGTCCCACGCCTGCCCTGGTCTTCATCAGAGACCCATTGAAGTACATGGTCTAGCATTCTGTCTGGACTTGGGCAGGTGGTAATTGGGTGTCGGTCCACTCAGCCACAAAATTAGCCAAAACCTGAGACTTAATCGCTTTCCGAGGCGCAAAAGTCAAAGTTTCCCCCATAAGCTCGATGGCCCACTTGGCTATCCTGCCTAAGGCCTCTCGGTTATGGACTATCTCTCCCAAGGGGAAAGACAATACCACGGTCACTAGGTGAGACTCAAAGTAGTGACGCAGCTTGCACCGGGCCAGGACTATGGCGTAGACCAGTTTCTGGATGTGGGGGGTAATGCGTTTTGGTCTCGGAGAGCACTTCACTGACGAAGTAAATAGGTCGTTAGGTGGGTAGAGCATGCCGCTCTTCCTGCCTTTCTACTACTATGGCAGCGCTAACCACTTGGGTCATTGCGGTGACGTAGAGTAAGAAGGCCTCATCCCTGTCTAGGGGTACTAGGATGGGAGGATTTGTGAGCAGCGCTTTGAGTCTGTCGAGGGCTTCTTCGGCCTTGGGGGTCCAAGAAAAATGCTCAAATTTTCTCAAGAGTCGGTATAGAGGCAAGCCTTTTTTGCCGAGGCATGAGATGAAGCGGCTCAGGGCCGCAAGGCATCCCATGACCCTCTGTACTCCCTTGAGGTCTCTGATTGGTCCTATGCTGGTTATGGCCAAGACCTTCTCTAGGTTAGCTTTGATGCCGTGCTTCGAGACTATGAATCCCAAGAGCATGCCTTGGGGGACCCCGAACACACACTTCTCGGGATTGAGCTTGATGCCCTTCTCTCTAAGGCATTTGAAGGCTATCCTTAAGTCATCGACGAGATCCTCGACCTTTTTGGTCTTGACCATGATGTTGTCCACATAGGCCTCGACGGTCCGCCCAATGTGGTCGCCAAAGACCTGGGTCATGCACCGCTGGTATGTGGCCCCTACGTTTCTAAGGCCGAAAGGCATAGTCACGTAGCAGTACATGCCGAATGGGGTGATGAAAGAAGTCGTGAGTTGGTCAGACTCTTTCATCTTGATTTGATGGTAACTAGAATACACATCAAGGAAAGACAAGGTCTCGCACCTAGCAGTGGAGTCAACGATCTAATCGATTCGGGGTAATGGGAAGGGGACTTTTGGACAGGCTTTGTTCAAACCGGTGTAATCTACACACATCCTCCATTTCCCATTTTTCTTCCTAACTAACACAGGGTTAGCCAACCACTCTGGGTGGGACACTTCCTTGATGAACCCGGCCACCAAGAGTTTCTGCACCTCCTCACCGATGGCCCTACGTTTTTCATCGTTGAAGCGGCGTAGGCGTTGCTTCACTGATCTAGAGCTGGCCCGGATGTCCAAGGTGTGCTCGGCGATCTCCCTCGGTATGCTCGGCATGTCCGAGGGACTCCATGCGAATATGTTGGCATTCGCACGGAGGAAGTCGATGAGCATGGCTTCCTATTTGATGTTGAGGGTGGCGCTGATCCTCAACGCCCAGTCATCGGGGCAGGCAAGGTCGATTGGGACGAGCTTGATGGTCTCCGCGAGCTCAAATGTCCCTGTGCGACGCTTGGAGTCAGGCGCCTCTCCACTGAATTGGTTGAGGTTGGTGATGGGGGTCTCGGCCTTAGCGAGAGCCTCAGTGTACTCGATGCACTCGATGTCACAGTCGTATGTATGTTCGTACGTGGACTCAATCGTGATAATACCGCTGGGGCCTGGCATCTTGAGCTTGAGGTAGGTATAGTTGGGAACTGCCATGAACTTGGCATGGCACGGCCGCCCCAGGATGGCGTGGTAGGTTCCTCCAAACTCGACCACCTCGAAGGTAAGGACTTCCTTGCGGTAGTTGGAGGGGGTGCCGAAGCAGACGGGAAGGTCAATGCACCTGAGGGGTCGCGTGCGTTTCCCTGGCACGATGCCGTGGAAGGGTGCAGCGTCGCCTCGGAGCCTCGATCGATCGATCTCCAAGAGCTCCAGGGTGTTGGCGTATAGGATATTGAGGCCGCTGCCTCCATCCATCAACACCTTGGAGAGTTAGGTGTTGCCGATGATCAGGGCAACAACAAGTGGGTACTGCCTGGGATTCAGAACATGGTTGGGGTGGTAGTCTCGATCAAAGGTGATTGCCTCCTAAGACCAGTCGAGGTACTGGGGAGTGGCCACCTTGACCGAGAAGACCTCTCGGCGTTCCCTCTTTCGCTGCCGTGCCATAAGGCACGCCGAGGGTCCACTGAAGATCATGAAGGCGTTGTGTACCTCGGGGAACCTGTCGTCCTTGTCATCATCCCGGTCGCCGGCACCCTTCTGCTTGGCATAGTCATCGGGGGGCCCGAGCCTGGCATAGTAACACCATAGCATGGAGCAATCCTTGAGGGCGTGCTTGACTAGGCCTTGGTGGTAAGGGCAGGGTTTCTTAAGCATGCCGTCGAAGGGTCTGGGGCCCCTGGGGCCTCAGAGATTCTTGCGTTCTGCGACTGCAACCATATCGGTCTCGAGGACAGCCCGCTTCCCCTAGCGATCCTTCTTCTTCCTTTTGGGGAGGCGGGGAACTAAGGCCTTGGGGCTCTCATCCCTACACTTCCCCTTGGCATCATCCGTGGGGAAGATGGCCCCTACAGCCTCCTCGCCTAAGGTGAAGTTGGTGGCGATGTCGAGGAGCGCGGCGGCCAAACACGGCATGTTCCGACCTAATTCTCAGACCAAGTCTTAGCAGGTGGTGCTAGAGAGAAAAGCCTGGACAATCTCTGAGTTGCCGACACTGAGCAACTCGGTGCATTGTTTTGAGAAGCATCGGATGCAGTCTCAGAGAGACTCATCTGGTTTTTGGCGACAACTCTTAAGGTCCCAGGAGTTTCTAGGGCACACGTATGTGCCCTGGAAATTCCTGATGAAGATCCGAACCAAGTCATGCCAATCATGGATCTGAGAGGGAGGAAGGTGCTCGAGCCAGGCTCGCACTGAGTCTGATAAGAGCAATGGAAGGTTGCGAATGATGAGCCGGTCATCGTCGGCACCGCCTAGCTGACAAGCCAGGTGGTAATTGGTGAGCCAGAGCTCGAGGTTGGTCTCACCGCTATACTTGGTGAGGTTGGTTGGCTGGCAAAACCAGGCTGGAAACTAAGCATTGCAGATGGCTCTATTGAAGACTCAAGGGCCAGGTGGTTCAGGAGAAGGACTGCGGTCCTCTCCGCTGTCGTAGCGGCTGCCCCGATGTGGATGGTAGCCTCGGGTGAGCCCCTCACTATCGTGGTGTCGTCATCGGCCGACCACCTCATGGTCACCCTGCGCCTCGCATCGATTATCGAGGTGGTCATGGACTAGGGGGACCCTACCGATTGCTGGCACCCGAACGGGTTCGGGATGAACTAAGGCCTCCCTATCCTACCGATGCGGTGCTGAGGGGAGGTCCGAGATGGCATCGTGCTGTCGGGAGGCGGAACTCTCGGCCTGCTACACCGCGGTGGTCTCGAGGAGATCCTGGAGCTCGCTGTGAACCCGTCGTCCTTCCATGGTGGAGGGCTCGGGCATTGTGTGCACTAGCATTGCCGTAGTCGTGACATTCTGGCTAGCGCAATTGAAGATTGGGGGACGATTGTCCCCCTCGTCGTCGTTGATGCGATGGTGCACGTCACGAGCCCGTCACCGGGCTCCTCTGCCGTCACCACGGCCTTGCTACTCCTGCTCGAGAGTGCTTCGGAGCTATTGCAGAAGGAGTCGATCTTGCTCGACCTTAGCTTGAAGCTCGCAGAGTTGTTCTAGGTTTGGGCGCCGGAATTGTCTGAGGGCAAGGTTCTCGTTCCATGCCGCCGGTGGGACAATACGTGAAGGCATAGCATCGCCCGTTCCCTAATGAAGCGGAGTGCGGTTATCTGCCCCCTCATCCTCGTCGCCCGTGCTTGGCATCCCAAGCCCAACGTGGAAGCACTCACGAGTGGGATCGTAAGTACTTTCACCGTCGAAATCAGAGTAGCCAAAGCAATAGTCGCTAGCGGTCAAGAAGCGGCGCATGGTCTCGTGGTCGTGGAGGTCAGAGAAATCTGCTCTAGCCCATGCCTTGTCCCCCTCTGAGGAGTCGGCGTGGGTGTGGGTCGACGCGGTGGTATCAAAGTTGAGAGCGAAGCACTGGCGGCGCTCCGAGAGATCCGCGTGAGCGAAAGCATAGGCGTAAGCATAAGATGCAGTGGCATTTCTCAACCCGAAGGGGTATGGAGATAGTGCCGTCGCCGGGCTTTGTTCTACCGGAGTTAGCTCCTCAAGGATTGGTGGAGCAGAGCTTGATGTCGGGGCATTGTCAGGTGCCACCAGTGTTTTTCCCTTGTCCATGCTTAGGCTAGACAGATCCCCAACCAAGGACCCTGGGCCAATAGCTGGTCATGGGGTGCCGGCGGAGAGCGGCGAGTCACCCTAGGTTTACGTGGCATCGGGATGATCTTGCTCACGTCGTGCCTGGCGAGCGCGGTGAGAATGGCCGCTCGGGCGTCGCCTACGCCTGGGCTACTGATGCATGACATCATCATCGGTAGGCGGGGCTCGGGGTGTGAGAAGTATCATGTCGTACTCGTGCCCTAGAGACATGAACTTTAGGCTCCCAAACCACACTACCATGCCGAGACGCAGTGGTCGTATTGGGTCTGCCATCCAGAACCTGTTGGGATGATGAAGTTGACACGCAGATTCCCCTACCTAGCGCGCCAACTGTCGGTGTTTCGGACCAGGAGGTCCTCAACCAACTAGTGAATTTATCGAGCGATATGGAGAATGAGGCCTCACGCGAGACAAAGATTGGGCTCCTTGCCGAGGCCTTCCGTGAGAGGCCTCGCACGAGGCAGAAATTGTGTCAGGATGCCGAGACCTCCCGTGAGAGGCCTGAGGCGATGCGGAGAGCTGGGTGGGCTCAGACGGGGCTGGTTATGAGCTCATGGCTTACCCTCTAACTTTGCCGTTGATGGGATTTTAGTGCTTCTTTTGGTGCACGCTCGGGGTACCCCGTTTCATGGTACCCGACAACTGTAGTCAGCACGGTGATAGTAGTGGAAAGGGAAGAAGAAGGGCGCGTGTATAAAGTACAACGCCTAGTATACTACATCAGCGAAGTACTATCAGAATAAAAAAATCTAGTACCCGCATGTGCAAAAACTACTCTACGCCCTACTAATCACTTCACGCAAGCTTCATCACTATTTTGAAAGCCACAAGATTACCGTGGTGACAGATTTCCCACTAGGAGACATCTTACACAACAAAGACACAACATGACGCATATCCAAGTGGGCGGTTGAACTCGGTGCTCTCAACATCGATTTCACCCCACGGAAAGCAATTAAATCTCAAGCCCTTGCTGATTTTGTTGCTGAATGGACAGAAATTCAACAACCGGTGTCAAGTGTCATCCTTGATCATTGGAAGATGTACTTTGATGGATCACTCAAGCTAGGCGGAGCCGGTGCAGGTGTCCTCCTATTTTCTCCGGACGGAAAACAACTAAAGTATGTCCTTTAGATATTATGGCAAGCTACCAACAATGAAGCAGAATACGAAGCTCTCATACACGGGCTAAGAGTGGCTATTACTCTCGGAATTAAGCAATTACTCGTATACGGTGATTCAGCAGTAATCATCAACCAAGTCAACAAAGATTGGGATTGCACCAAAGAAAACATGGGTGCTTACTATGCTAAAATCCAAAAACTCAAAAAACATTTCTAAGGATTAGAAATTCTACATGTCCTACGAGATTCTAACATTGCAGCAGATGTCCTTGCCAAGCTTGGATCAGACAGGGCAGAGGTCCCACCCAGTGTTTTCATAGAGGAGTTATCAACCCCCTCTATCAAACAACCCAGAGAAATAACCCCTCAAATCTTAGCAAAAGGCACCCAGATCTTGGTAATCACCACTTCATGGACCTAGGTTTTTATTGATTACATCAAAGAGAATAAGTTGCCAGTGGAAAAACAAGAAGCCACATGAGTCGTTCGCAGAAGCAAGAATTATGTCCTAGTAGGAGACAAGCTATATAGAAGAGCCGCATCATCAGAAGTACACCTAAAATGCGTCTCATTTGAAGAAGGCAAACAAATCCTAGACGAAATACACTCAGGTTGCTATGAAAATCACGCCGCTTCAAGAACACTAGTTGGCAAAGCATTTCACACTGGTTTCTACTGACCAACCGCTTTGAAAGACGTAGAAGAACTCGTCAGAAGATGCAAAAGTTGTCAGATGTTTGCAAGACAGGCTCATGTGCCAGCCCACAACCTCATCTACATCCCACCTGCTTGGCCTTTCTCCTGCTGGGTTTGGATCAAGTAGGACCTCTCAAGAAAGCAAATGGCAGTTTCGAGTACATCTTTGTAGCAATTGACAAGTTCACCAAGTGGATCAAATACAAACCACTCGCAAAATACAGCGCAGCCAAAGCAGTCGAGTTCATCCAAGACATTATGCACCGCTTCGGCATGCCCAATCGAATCATCATAGACTTGGGTTCTCCCTTCATAGCTACAGAATTCAAAAGTTGGGCACATGATTATGGCTTCAGCATTGATTACGCATCAGTCGCACATCCAGAAGCCAACGGACAGGTAGAAAGGGCTAATGGACTCATACTAGCTGGATTGAAACCAAGACTGTATGAAGAACTAGTAGACTATAGATCAAAATGGATTGAAGAATTACCCAAGGTTGTATGGGGGCTACGGACTCAAATAAGCAGAGCCACCGGATACTCACCTTTCTTCTTGGTGTATGGATCAGAAGCCATACTACCCACAGACTTGATCTGGACGTGATAGAGCAATACGACGAAGGAGAAGCAGAACACACACGAAGATTAGAACTCGACAGTACAGAAGAAGTCAGACTAAATGCTACCCTACAATCAATAAGATACCTCCAAGGACTAAGGTGCCACTACAACAAGAATACCCAGTCCTGATCATTACAAGTCGAAGACCTAGTACTAAGAAGAGTACAAAAAAACAACGGACGCCACAAACTACTCAGTCCATGGTAAGGTCCTTTTATAGTCACAAAAGTCATCAGACTAGGCACATACAAGCTCATAACTGAAGACAGAAAAGAAGTCAACAATACATGGCACATCAGTCAGCTATGAAGATTCTACGCATAAAGATAACTCAAGGGAAAATATGTATACAAGACACAAGAGATCAACGTTCATGATCAACAAAGATAGCACTATGTATCATTGTAACACATCAATATTCATGATCAATAAAGATGATTATCTCTCGACAAACATATGTCTCATGGCTCTCTCCGAGTTGTTTCTTAAATGCAAAATGGCTGAAAAGACGCCTGAGCACCCGACTAAGAGCAAAATAGCTGAAAAGACGCTTGATCCCGCCGATGAGGGTAGCTAACAAGCTAACACCCGAAATAAAATGCAAAATGGCTAAAAAGACGCCTGAGCATCCTGGCCGAGAGCAAAATAGCTGAAAAGACGCTTGAGGCCGCCGATGAGGGTAGCTAACAAGCTAACACCCGAAATAAAATGCAAAATGGCTGAAAATACGCCTGAGCATCCCGGCCGAGAGCAAAATAGCTGAAAAGACGCTTGAGCCCGCCGATGAGGGTAGCTAACAAGCTAAAATCCAAAATAAAAAGCAAAATGGCTGAAAAGACGCCTAAGCATCCTGGCCGAGAGCAAAATAGCTGAAAAGACGCTTGAGCCCACCGATGAGGGTAGCTAACAAGCTCACACCCGAAATAAAATGCAAAATGACTAAAAATACGCCTGAGCATCTCGGTCGAGAGCAAAATAGCTGAAAAACGCTTGAGCTCGCCGACGAGGATAGCTAATGAGCTAACACCCGAAAACAAAAAGCAAAATGACTGAAACTAAGCCTGGGCATAGACCAGAGCAATTTCAAGACAAGACCCTCCAACTACTTGTTCCAAATAGCAAGAGGCTCGGGGCCTACACTGGAGATACCCAAGAACAAAAAGACCTAGATATAACAAGTTGTTTACATGGCATAGAAGAAGGCCAGACAAGAACTTGATAGATCAAGAAAGGTTGTCAAAACAATATAAAATGAGTTGTTCACATGGGACAGAAGAGCACTCGACAGATCAAGAAAGGTTATCAACACAATATAAAACGAGTTGTTCACATGGGGCAGAAAAGTACTCAACAAATCAAGAAAGTATGTCAAAGATAGCGCATAGAATTGTTTACAAGGCAAAGACAAAGGCAAGACAAAGTACTCAGCAAGTCAAGTAACTCTGACCAATTGGACAAATCATCCAAGGAATAAACAAGGCATCCAGGCAAAGAAGACATCAATAAAAAATCTTCATTCAAAAGAAGCATAATGTCATATTACAAGGCACGGGCATAAAGGTCAAATACATCAAGCCTCATCATCAGGAGGAGAGATAACAATATTATGATTATCTACAATTCTACTAGCTAAGTCTTCAACCTCAGGCTCCATCCTCTCAATGGCATCAATGTACTCTTGACTATCAGCCTCCTCTGCTATCTTGGACAAAGGAGCCGCTGGAGCAAGAACTCGGACCTATGCCAGGATATTCTTGGTACATAGTTGGGCACACCTCTTCATGAACTCTTGGAAACGAGTCAGAATTCAAGGAATCAACTGAGCCCAAGATTGCCCATCATCCGCTGGAGTTCGGAGAACGTTGGCTACTGAACGAAAGGATTTCCACAAAGCTTTCCAGTTTTCAGTAGCCGTCGCCAACTTGCCAAACAAGTCTTCAATAGTTTTTTGGGCCTGCACAAGATCTCTATCAGCTCCACGCCTAATCAACTTAGCAAGCGCAAGTTCCTCCTCATCATGAGTAATTACCTCCTCAGCCATGTTGTGACTCGTACGAACAAGAGTCTTCATTTCATCAACGCCCTCCGAGAGTTTCTGCTTTTCAACCCAAAGAGCTAGACAAGGCAACAAACAACAAGTCAGCAGAAAGGAGAGTTTGAATGCAGAAGGAGACAAAAAGAACCCACAATACCGTTGCACTCTTTCTTCATGGCCTCCAAGTTCTTCACGACATCTGAATTCTTTTGAGCCTCCTGGAAAGCAGCATCCCTCTACTTCTCGGTCTCAACAACCTGGGCACGAAGAGATTTTTCCTCCTCCTGATGTGTTTGATGTTCAGCCTCCATCTCAGCCCGGAGGAGGTCAAGATCAGCTTTCAGGGCGCTCACTTCGGAAGACAACTTTTTCTCGTTTTTAGATAAGAAAAAGAAGCCGGTATGATCATGAGAAAAGGACTGAGCAAGAAGAGACAAAGAAAAACAAGGAATGAGGACAGAATAAAAGCAAACATCCATAGAAGGAATGGTGAAAAAACTTACCTGGAGCTTTTCTCCAAAAGAAGTCGCAAGGGACGATAAGCTTCCCCAAGCAGCAGTTAACTCCGATAGCCGATGAGTGGCATCAAACTGCTGCACCACATCATCAGCAAAAGGCGGACCACTAGAGGCAAGAGAAGGAGAAGGAGAAGCCGGCCGAGGCAAAGAAGGCACGACCAGAGCAATCTCTTAGGAAGCCAAGGCCAATCCCTCAGAAGGACCCGCCGCAATGGCCACAGTCACCTCCAGGGCAACCAAGTCAGCAGCGGCATCATCACCAAAAAGCCTTGTCACCCCCACAACCACTTCACTAATAGTGTGCTGCGAGTCCTGAGGCTCAGCACTTAGTGGCACAACAGAGGGCTGAGAAGAAGTCGACAGGGGACGAGAGAAGATGAAGGCCTAAAAGTTGATAAAAGAACTCGCCAATGAGAACAAGAGAAAAGGAAAACAGAAGCAAAGAGACAAAACCAGAATCCACTCACCCAGCTATCTTCTTCTTCGCAAAACAAAAAGAAGACCTTGCAGGGGGAACCACAGCGGCAAAAACGTCCCCGCCACTTGGTGGCAACAGCGGTATAGCCGGTACCGAAGCCCCGGAAGAACTCGGTACCAGAGCTACCGAAGAACTCAACACCAGAGCTACAGAGGAAACCGGCGCAGGAGCCTCAGAAGAACCCATACCCGACGTCCGATTACTACAAAAAGATCAAGACTAAAGTCAAAACAAAAAGGAGGAATTCAACGGCAGGAAAATATGAAAATAACTCACCACCGCATGATAAGGGGTACATCATCATCCTCTTCCTCCTCGGTCTTGACCAAGGCCACCAGGGCACCCACTGAAAAAAGAACAAAAGCACTCGGTTCAAGATAAAAACAAGAAAATAAAGGGATAGAGAGTATTAATATGCTCACCTAAGAGCATGCTAGCTACAACTAGAGTACCTGGATGAGTACTTTACTTGTGAGACTTCTTGGAAGTAGGCAGACCAGATGAAGAACCATCCGTTCGCCCCCTCTTTGAGACGCTACGAGGACCTCGGGGGACTAGACGAGGAACATATTCTTCATATACATCAACAACTCTGGAAGAAACTCTAGGAAACGATGTGGTGATTTGGAACTTACTAATTACAGAAGCCCCAGCAAGATCCTCCCCAGTATTCACCACGGCAGGGAGGACATCAAGGGGGATTGGGTCAACAAAGTTGCGCCCCAATTCCTACAAAGAAGAGTAAAACAACCAGATGAGAAAGATTAAACAAAGGGGGAGACCACAAAGGAAATTCAAAAAGTACTCGAATAAAGAAAAACAACTCATAGCAGGAGGAGGGTTCTTAGCGCAATACTCAACAACAGCATAAGGAACGACGTTCACCCCTTTCAGCATCTTCCGAAGATGCTCGAGCACCTCCTCATCGGTCAACCCAAGGGCAGGGACCATACGAGAAGGATCCTTTGCCCTAGAGTACTCAAAACCAAAGTTTTCTCACTCCTTAAGAGGTTAGACTCGACGACGAAGAAAACTAGAAATAATACCAAGGCCGGTCAAACCTTGCTGTTTTAGAGTACTTATCCTCTCAACAAGCAGCTTGATCGCCTGGTTCTCATAATCCATCAAGAGTTTCTTTTCCCATCGATCGTTAACCGTGGGACCAGAAGAAGAATGAACAAAAAGGGGAGGAATCATGTTGGCGGAATAAAACCACTCGTAACGCCAATCCTTCATAGAGTCAACTAAGTCATAATCAAAGAATTTAATTTTATGACCCTGACGAAACTGAATCCTACACCCACCAAGAACAGAAGTGTCATCACGGCGGGGTTGTGGTTTCAGACGAAAGAAGAAACAGAAGAGGGAAAGAGAAGGAGGAATTCCAAGAAAGGTTTCGCAAAGATGAACAAAGACAGAAAGATGGAGGACAGCATTGGGGGTAAGATGGTTCCAAGTAACCCCAAAATAATTAAGGAATCAATGGAGGAAGGCAGAAGCGGGAAGGCAGAGTCCAGCATGGACAAAGGAGACAAAGAGGACGATCTCACTAGGACCAGGAGCAGGGACCCGATGCTTGCCTGGAGCTCTCCATTCAGCAAAGTCCTTGCTCTAGATCAAGCCATCGCTGACAAGCTCGTGAAGCTACTCTTCGGTTGTTGTCGGAGCTGGCCAAACCTTCTAGGCAGCCCTCATGGCCACAAACTCTTAGTTCTCGATCAAAGAAAGGGATGACTCCTCATCCATGAAGGCTCCCTGGGACTTGTTCGTGGTTTTCTTCTTACCCATGTACTAACAGAGGCAAAAAGCAACTAGGGGAAGAGAAAGCTTGGACGGCGGCGCTAAGATGGTGGCAACAATGGCGACGGTGGATTTCTAAAAGCTAGGGTTTCAAGGCAAGAGAAGAGCAGTAAAAAGAAAGAAGATGAAGGGTCTTTAAATAGATTTTACAGCGATAAAAATGGCCCACCAGGCCTGTTAAAGCACCGTGTGAGAACGCAATGGTCCATTTACTAACACAGCTAAAATAACGGAGGACACAAATCCACACAATGATACAATTCAATGGGTAGATTTTAGACTTATCCATCCAGTACCACGGCAAAGTTATCAGATTACTGCAAAAAACAACCCGTCAACCATGAAGAAAAGAAGGGCTACCTCACAAGGGACATAAGAACTCGGTTATTACGGAAAGAACACTGTAATCTCATGAACGACAGGGATTATAGCAGAAAAATAAAGGACAACTCAGAAGACAAGAATCATTCCATTACAAGCGACTTCAAAAATAGAAGATTACAAATCTTACAAGACCCAACGAACTTGGTACCATGAAAAGCAAAGTAGCAAAGAGGAACACGGACACGGCTAGGCTTTGGAATGACTACATGTCCCAAATTGCTACTCGGAAGGACAAACCACCATCAGCTACATTGTTTTCTTCAAAGGACGGACACAGTGCATCCAAGGCGGAAATCAGTAGCACGGTAGAACAACATGGAGCAGAGAAGGCCGGTAGACATCTGTCTACCCAAGACTGATGTGATGCTAGATATGGTGTTGATCTACATCAGACAGTCTCAAGACAGGCGATGAGGATCAACCCAGAACTGCCAGATGAAGGAACAAAGCCCACATCACAAGACTTCCTCCAACTACTGCCACGTACATCCTGATACAATGCTGCTGCAAGATTAGCCTACCTCTAATTCCTATCACAAGACTTCCTCTAGCTATGACAAGACACACAGGAACTACAAAACACGCCCGAGGGCTACTCTACTTCACAAACTACCATGTTTATGACCACAAAGGTTTCAAAAGAATGTTCAATGGATGAAAACAAGCACTCCAGGAGGGTATTTATAGATCAAAGGAGCGGTGCACATGCACTAGAAGTACCAACGAAATAAGCCTAGTAAAGGACATAGTGAAAAGACAGGACTCAATAATAGAAGACTCAGGCGAGAGGGAACAGTACTTGAAGACAAGCATATTCGGAAGAATATACCAACACAGTACAACCCATGAACAAAAGGCATTCAAACTCAACCACCACCATACAACTACATCTGACAACAGTAGACTATCAAAGAATACGCCAAGACCTCGCATCCGAGTTCTTCCTAAATAAAACAACCCGGATATACGCTCGGGGGCTGCAAAAGGAAAGATATATAGTTCTTTCGAACAACTCAGATTCAAGACCCTTCAACTTTTTGTCCCAAATAGCAAGAGGCTCGGGGGCTACACTCAGTGAGTGCACTTTTTTCAAAAAAGTGCACGTCACTCAGAAGACTTCTTCAAGACAGACGACTTTAAGGCCACAAGATAAAAAGAACCCAGACATAGCTATATCCGAGCTCTTTTCAACAAAAAGAAACCCGGACATAGCTAAATCCGAGCTCTTTTCAACAAAAAAGACGGGTATATACTCAAAAACCTTTGACGAAGAGTCAGGGGGATTTCAAGAAAAGACCCTCAAAGCTCCTTGTGCCAAACAGCAAGAGGCTCGAGGGCTACATCCAAATGGGAGTACTTTTTTCTTTCAAAAAAGTACACACCACGCAAAGATCTCACGAAGCGCTACACGGTTTCGCTCAAGAAAGCACTTGAACGACGCTTGTTCCTGCTTGATGAGACTTGAAGGAACAAGACGAGGCTTCTAGAACTCAACCATAAAGTGCTCGGGGGCTTGTCGGTGCAGGACCCATGGGATACCCCGCAAGGAAGGGAGAAGACATAGTCTAATTAGGATTCTTCTCCTATAATCTTAGTAGCAGTATTACTCTGTAGTCCTACTAGAAACTCTCATTGTAAACCAACTAGAACTCTGGCCTCCTAACTATATAAAGGAGGGTAGGGCTCCTTGGAGTGGGGAGTTCAAGAGAACAATTGTACAACACAACACTTGACAAATAATTCAACGCAAAAGGCTAACGTCGACTGGACGTAAGGCTATTACTCGATCTACGATCGAGGGCCCAAACCAGGATAAATCGACTATCTCTTGCATTAACCATCGAGTTCTGCATATGCTGAAGCCCAAACATACTGCCCCGGGTACCCCTGTGGCAGGCTATCGGTGGTCAAACATCGATAGCTCTTTGTTTCAAATATACATTAAATCATTAGTAGAAATAAAAATATATCCTTCATTTGTAAAGGTAGGTGTTTGTTAGTGGAACCCAACACTTTGCTTGGTAAAGATGATAGTTAGCTTAGTACCTTAGTCATTAGAGCTAGCTTAGTAGCTTAGTATGCGTGTTCTTAGTTTAGAAGTTGTTGTTGCCTAAATGTTAAGTGTTGCATCATCATCGCATGCATGTAGAGAATGAGTTGGTGGAGATTGTGACCACTGGTGATCATGAGTTTGAGGAGATCATCGAGGAGTATGAGGAGGAGATTCTTGGGCAGGGGGGTCCTAGAGCCACCACTGACCGACTTAGCTAACACCGCACCTGACCAAGGCAAGCCCCGGTGCATAACTCCTTATTTTTGGATAAACACTGTTTATATATGTTATGTGCATTTATGTTATAGGAATTTTATGGAAACTACATGCATAGATATACTTGTCCTAAGAGTCTTACTAGTGCAGGTTTGAGTAGCTACTATGCTTAGGTTTTCGGTAGTGTGAGTAACCTGCCATTACTCATAATAGGTGATTATTAATACTCTCATAATAAAATAATGAAAGGAAAATGGAGACCAAATAGGGATATGGTATGGATATTGGTGGGTGTAATAGGTTATTCCTTGCGGCCAACGGGGCTTAGCTTGGTTACACTATTTTCCCTATTCGTGTTGATTAAGGACCGTCCGTTGCTGTGGATGGTAGTCAGATCACAAACTTATTATCCTAAGCACATACTTGCTTATGGGAGCGGGAAGGCTCATTACGCTCTTGTCATAGGTTCTGGCTCTTTCCGGACCAATTGATTGGAGGCGGGGAAAGGTGGAGATCTAAGCACCATAGTGAGACCGGGTCTCAAGTGTGGGGGCTTAGAGTCCAAGTTTGAATGGAGACCTGGACCCCGTGATAGGAGTGAAATGGGTTGGTCTTGTTTGTGCTTGGGGTACAAATGGAGTATGTGTTTTGGGGTACCTAGCTAGGATACATTGGTTCATGAATCCTCGTTTTCATGAGACGGTATGACTTGGCTATGGTCTAGCACCATAGTAAGAACTAGAAGATGAAAGATGGTGAAATGGTTCTGATTGCTCAACTCTTGCTTGAAAGTAGAACAGGTGCTTACCTAGAATGGTTAGCTAATGAAGTAATCCTGACTACTAATTAAACTTGATAATAAGGAGGCACTTCTAGTAATGCTTTTCATAAACAAAAAGAAAACAGCAAACCCATATTGCCTATCATACTCCTTGGAGTTGGGAAGTTATTCCCACTAGTTGGGTAAGTCATACGAGTAGATTGTGTACTCAGGGTTTATTTTACCCCTATTGTAGGTGCAGCTTGAGGAGTAGCTCTTGTGTGAAGGATTCTTCTAGTGGGCACATACGGATCCTTATATATGTTTCTACTATATGTTTATTTTCATTCCGCTGTTTAATTATTGGACTTTGAATTCTGGTATTGTAATAAATGATTTCCAAGAACTCTGGTTGTATGAAATGGACTAAGTATTGTAAGCTCATACTCATTATTGGATTCTAGATGTAAAACATGGATTATTTCAAGTTCTCCCTTGGGGTGCGCTCGACAAAACTATCCGATGTAGCTCACTTTTGAGGTGCTTAGTTTCTAGTGAAAGACGAGCACCTCCGAAAGTGTGTTATTTTGGGTAGTTCTGCCACAGGTGGTATCAAAGACAATAACGAGTCTACAAGTTAAAAAAAACTATTTTCAAAACCTAAAATTTGACCAACAAAGGCTTTGCGAAAAGTAGGATGCGATAAATTACGTAAATAAGTATAAGCCCTAGTAATATGGTCTATCTAGGATAGTGGCACTAGTTTTATCTAATCAATCTTCTGCAGGTACACTAACTTACGCTACGTAAGAATCGTTTAGCGTACGGGAAGTGAGTGTGTGCTGTGCCAAAAATTATATACGAACGCCACTATATTCTGGCTTGAGCGAATGAATAGGTCGATCCATGCATCATGAAAAGAGAAGCTTGCTTAAATTAAACTCCCCCACATGTATAATTTTTGGATAGTAAATTGATAGGATAATAAATAAAGAGAAATGCTTTAACTCTTAAG
Organism: Miscanthus floridulus; assembly: GCF_019320115.1. Lineage (NCBI taxonomy): Eukaryota > Viridiplantae > Streptophyta > Magnoliopsida > Poales > Poaceae > Miscanthus > Miscanthus floridulus. The sequence goes on along the minus strand of NC_089586.1, from coordinate 121,300,477 downwards.
GAAAAGTCTCACCAGTAACAATTTATTGGGCCTTATCATCTTTTTAGCCTTTTGTTTCTAAATAGGGAGGCCTTGTCCCTAATGGTAGGTTTCTATCTATTTATAGATGGACCTAAGGTCTGGTCATAGGAGCACCAGTGCTAGGACAGGCCATGGTCTTGGTGAAGACTAGGGCAAAAATGGTCGTCGTGATGATCATGGTAATGCCAATGGGGAGAGCCACGAGGCCCCATTCCTTGGTCCTCCTCCTCCACCACCACCACCGCCTCTGATGACCCATGCCGAGATGATGGCTGAGATGTTGGCTGCTCATCGTGAGTCGACCCATGCCTTAGAGATGCTGGCATAGACTATTGGTGGCTTTGCCCATGGAGGCCCTGGTGGTAATGGCTGGAATAGGGGTGGTACCAACATCTCGAGAGGCTCTGTTCCTATTAGGACATTTTGGGGACACACCCACCCTTGTTCACACCGACGACTGAGCCTCTGGACATAGAGCATTGGCTTCATATTCTAGAGTAAAAGTTTTAGCTGCTCAATATGGCTGATGAGCAGAAGGCGTGCTTTACCACACAGTAGCTTCTAGGATATGCTAGTGCTTGGTAGGATACTTTCAATGCCATGCAGCCTATGGACCACCATGTGACTTGGTGGGAGTTTACCACTGCTTTTTGTCAGTACTATATTCCTGCTGGTTTGCTGAACAGGAAGTTGTCCGAGTTTTTGTAGCTAAAGCAAGGAAGCATGACTGTGATGGAGTATGTGAACAAGTTCAACCATCTTGCATAGTATGCTGGGACTCATGTGGATATTGATGAGAAGAAGATGGACCATTTCAATCATGGTCTCTCTTTCATCTTGCAAGAGAAGCTGTATACATGGGCTATTAGACCTTTGGTACTTTGATGAATGCTGCCATTGCTATGGAGGGACTTTAGTGTGACACTCAGGCTGAGTGGAAGCCCAAGAGGGTGATCACTGGGTCTTCTAGTCACCCATAGTTGTAGAAGGTATTGGTTATGAGGAGGGTGTCCTATCACTCTCCGGGTGGACAGTCGCCTCGCTAGACTCAACAGACTCACCAGGCACCTCCCACTTAGTAGCATGCACCTACTCGGCAGGTATAGTAGGCTTAGGGATAGTAGGTTCCACCCTATCAGGGATAGGGGAATAAGGCGGGTGCTTGTTTCAAGTGTGGAAAGGAAGGCCACTATGCTCGTGAGTGCCCCTAGAACTAGCTTACTTAGTCTTCTCCGCCTTCAGCCAAGTCTCATCTAGTCAAGAGGACTATCATCAGGAAGAAGGTGCTCGTGAGCCGCTCAGGATAGGGCAGCTCAATGGATGACCAAGTTGCTCTAGAAGGATGTCAAGTTTGTATGAAGTCCGGTTTGTGCAGAAGATTTCCAAGCCCTGAAGAAGTTTCTTACCTCTGCTCCTGTTCTTGGCCAACCAGATATTGATAGGACGTTTGATGTGTATTATGATGCCTCTAGGATGGGAGTGGGATGTGTGCTTATGCAAGGTGGACGTGTGATCGCTTATGCTTCACGTCAGCTGAAAAAGCATGAGTTGAATTATCCCACCCATGATTTAGAGCTGGCCGCAGTTGTGCACGCTCTAAAAATTTGGAGACATTACCTGTTGAGAAATAAAGTACACATTTTTATGGATCACAAGAGCCTCAAATATATTTTCAATCAATCCGAGTTGAATATGAGGCAATGGATGTGGCTTGAGTTAATCAAAGATTATAACTTAGAAGTTCATTATCACCCTAAAAAAGCTAATGTGGTGGCTGATGCCTTAAGTCGGAAGTCGCATCAAGTTAAAGAAGAATCTTTGTCTCTCAACCATTCTGAGGTGTTAGCCCATATTGCTCTAGTCTTAGGTTTACTTGAGCAAATTATTATAGAGTAAAGGTAAGATGTTTCAGAAATTCCACATATCAAGAAGTTAGTTGCCGAAGGATGTGGTCCTCATTTCAGTACTAATGATCGAGGTGTGGTGAAGTTCAAGAACTGATTGGTGGTTCCCTCAAGTGATGAGCTTAGGAGAAAATTTTTGGATGAAGCGCACAACTCTAAATTATCCATTCATCCAGGAAGTAACAAGATGTATCATGATTTGCGTCACTTGTATTGGTGGCCAAATATGAAACAAGATATTACCAAATACATCTCAGAATGTGACATTTGTGGAAGGGTTAAGGAGGACCATATGTGTACGCCTGGATTTCTACAACCCTTGCCTATCTCTATTTGGAAATAGGAGGATATTTCTATGGACTTTGTTGTGGGTTTGCCCCACACAACAAAGGGGTATGACTCTATTTGGGTCATTGTGGATCGCCTTACCAAGTCCGCTCATTTCCTCCTGGTGGATACAAGGTATTTAGCCAAGAAGTATGCTAAGCTATATTTTCATCGGATTGTAACCTTGCATGGGGTTTCTCTTACCATTGTTTCAGATAGAGGATCAGTTTTTGTCTCTTGTTTCTAGGAGTAACTCCAAAAATGTCTTGATACTCATCTCCTCAGAAGTTTAGCTTATCATCCGCAAACTGACGGTCAGACAGAAAGAGTCAATTAGGTACTTGAGGATATGTTGAGGGCTTGTGTCATCTCCTTTCTAGAAATGTGGGATGAATGCTTGACTCTAGCTGAGTTTTCTTATAATAATAGCTATCAAGAAAGCATTCGTATGGCACCTTTTGAGGCCCTATATGGCAAGAAATGTAGAACACCTCTTAACTTGGTTGAAGTGGGTGATCGTGGGTACTTTGGACCTAATTTTATCAAAGAAGCAAGAGAACAGGTCAGTGTTATTCAGAGTCATTTGAAGACAACTCAGAATAGTAAGAAAACTTATGCGAACATGCAAAGAAGACCCTTACAGTTTGAAGTTGTGACCATGTGTACCTAAAGGTATCCCCGATGAGAGGTGTGCATCGGTTCAGAGTCCATGAAAAGTTAGCTCCTCGTTATGTTGGACCTTATAAGATTTTGGAGTGATGTGGTGCGGTTGCTTATCGTCTCCAACTTCTGGATATTTTGTCAGCAATACATAATGTCTTTCATGTTTCCCAATTAAAGAAGTGTTTATGAGTTCCTGAGGAAGTGGTGGAAATTGAAGGACTCCCTCTCCAACCTGATCTTTCTTATATTGAGCATCCTATCAAAATCTTAGATGAAAAAAGAGAGTTACTAGAAACAAAGTGGTGAAATTTTATAAAGTCTAGTGGCAAATTCATTCGGTGGACGAAGCAGCTTGGGAACATGAGAGTTATATTCTAGAGCATTATCCCCATCTTCTCCCTGGTGTGCTGGTGTAATAGTTTATGTTAAAAGCTTACTCTTACCCTTTTCCTTCACTAGGCACTCAAATGAAATCTCAGGACGAGATTTTGTTTAAGGGGGGAGAGTTGTAACACCCTCGGTGTTACACCCTAAATCATTACTAAAACATGTCATAAGCATCATGTTTATGTGTTAATGCATATGATAGAATGTGTAGATAAATTCTTATAACTTAAAATGATCAATAAAAATGCTAAATGAATGTTGATTCATTAGCTCATGTATATCAAGTAGGGTTGAAAGCCAATTTTTATTAAGCAAAAATACTATAGAACATGTGTGTGATACTTAAATAAAGTTTAAAGTAAAACTTTATAGATGACAGTGAAATACTTGCTGTCAAAAAATGATATTACCAGCTAATATTTCTACTAGCCTAGAAATTACAAATTGAAATCATATCATCTTAATTGGTCATTCTTTGATTTGGTCACGCTTCAAATCTTATAATCAATGGCTTAATTCCGCTAGATCGACTATTTTATCTCTATTCCAGTCAAACATAGTATGCATTCAAAGACACATTTCAATCTTCAATAAGCTCACTAGTTAATGAGATCTAATCTAATGACACTACCATAGCTGCATCGATCCAGTCGAACCTCACTGATATGACTTTAGATTGCAAGTCATCGATTAGTGGTCTTGTTCATGATCAAGATATGTACTCTATTTATTTGCTATGACCGCATCAGCTATTTTAGCCGATTTGCCAATACTCCCACACATATAGCATGTTTTCATGAATCTATCAACATATAGATGGTTCTATAGAATCTTTGGCTTTAGTTTATCATTATTACCATAGCTGCATCGATCTGATTGAACATCATTGTTGATGATAATAGATTAGACTCAAACTATTTATTGATTCATTTATATTAGACAGTTGATTTGTTCGCATGTTATACTCTTTCCATCAAACTTATCGGCTCGACGCTTTATACCGATCATGTTTCATTTAG